>NC_043965.1:49949495-50249495 GCF_902148855.1 Sphaeramia orbicularis | reverse complement strand
ATATTATATAGACTAAATGTTGTCTAAAATTAACATTTAGTTGCAACATAGTACAGCAAACTATTACATGATTAAAAACAAATTAATTTTAGCAAAAAAAAAAAAAAGTCTCTGTTGTCAATGTCTGGGGTCACCAGAAATTTGTGATGTTAAAATGTGGTCACGAACCAAAACAGGTTGGGAACCACGATTTAATCCCTAAGAAAGGCTCTCACCAAGAGAATAGAATAGAATAGAACAGCCTTTTTTGTCATTGTGTGTACTATGAATTTAGGAGTGCTACTCTAGTCAGTGCACCAATATTAATAATAAAAACAAACAATACGTCAGACTCTAAGAATAGAGTGAATTTAAATTACAAAAACTAAAAATAAGATAAGAAAGTAGAATATAAAATTTTACAAAAAAGTTAAATAAGAATAGAACTAAAAGTAGAATAAAAATAAAAATAGACATAAAATATGAATAGACACTATTAACAGTAAGAAACGGTGTGTATATCTATCAACTCATGTTGATATAAAAATTGTGCATTTATGTTCGGATCAATATTGAATAAATATTACATTGTCATTGCCGGAACAGAAGATTATTGCACAATTTATTGCACATAATACACATTATACAGGGTTATTGGACATTTTTGGAAGTGACTGCATGACGATACGTTGATGGAAGTGATTGTACAGGAAGAACACCAGAGTTACAATTTAATTTAAGAGTTTTCATGTTGTTCTCTTTATGTATTTGGTTGTAACCGTTCCGCCTGAACAAACTTTTCTATATCTGTCATGTTTAACAGTTTTCTTCCAGTGTATTAGTACTTTGTAATCTACGTGATGTTTTATTATGTTGGTCGTTTGTCCAGGACGACAGATGGAAATTAGCCTCTCTGCTAAATCTGGTGCATGCATCTTATACTTTGCAACCAATGCCAATACACACTGTCCTGTTACTAAATAAATAAATATAAATACAAAATATAAAATCTTATGCTTTGGTCATTGCACTGCTTTTATTTCAGCATTTCTTGCTTTTTTGTTGCAGGACGGTACAGATGCTGTAGTGAAGGAGGTTTTACCGGGGGACAGTGTCCACAGTTTGCTCAGTATCCTGGACATCATCACTGTATGTCTGCAAATTCCACAAAGTTCTAGTTCTTCCTTGAATCATACTTATCACATAAAGTACACTGAGCTTTTTTATTGATTTTTGTAGATTTTAACTTTGTTTTTTTTAGAAGGTTTTATCATCATAATCGTAATGTTTTATGTTTATCTCAGGGCTACCCGGCGCCTTATAAGACAGTATCTGCCCGTGCTGCTGCTCCGTCCACCATCGTTCGTCTTCCAGCTGCAGCTTTCCAGTCAGTCTTTGAGAAATATCCAGAAACTCTGGTCCGCGTAATCCAGGTAAAATGTCCTGAGACAAATAAGTATCTGCATCACTGAGCGTAATTCTGCACCTGAGTGGACAGATAACAAGTAGACAGTTCAGAAACACAAATCTGCATTAACCCTGCTTCTATAACTGTTCAACTGTTTCTCCGTCCTCTGCAGATCATAATGGTGCGTCTCCAGAGAGTGACCTTTCTTGCCTTACACAACTACCTCGGCCTCACCACTGAGCTTTTCAACCCGGTACAGTTTTTAAACTCTTACTTGTCTAATTTATTAGTACTGTTTCGGGGTCAAATGACAGTTGAGTTTGATAAACATATCAACATTCAGTCATTTCGATGGGCTGGCTAAAATGATTGGATAGTGTTTTTTTCAGTCCTGTCCATTCCACAGGTGACTAAAATGTATTATTTTTGTGTTAGACAATTTAATTAATTGGTTACAATTGGGGTGCGAAGGGGATTTTAAGCAATATAGTAAAAAAATGCTCCAGGAAAACATCTTCTACCCCACCTTTAAATGATTTTTTTTTTCTTTTCTTTTCTTAATGATGCTGAATTAATGATGAAAAGTGTGGAGACAGTGGCAATCTGTCAAACATTCACAAATATTTCAAATAATTATGATGCAGCGATTGTGTAATAATTGTGACAGGCCTGTCACATCACGCCGTTCCAAAGTCTTATCCTTTTTTTCTATGACTTGGCAGAGAGACATAAGATTACATGGGGAGGTGGTGCCAACATAGAAATATCTTGACGCGTGCATTTGAACACAAGATACACACAGAGACACACATGCATTCTATCAAAAATGGACAGAATCAGCTCAGGTCCTTTGATGCTGCACATGATTTCCTGGTCAGTTGTAGCCGGTGCATTTTTCTATGCTGTTGTCTAATGGAGAGGCAATATCAGATGAAAGGACGCAATTCAGCTGCACAAACTGGTGAAAAAAAGCTGATTCTGTTTTTGGAGAGAGGCTGGAATCACTGAGTTAGGGGGAGGGCATCTTAGAAAATCCAGATCATCTACTTCATCTCATCCTGACGAACTAGAAGACGAGAAGCTACACTGGGTGACTACTTTGTGGCAACTTTCACATTATTTTTTCTCTACATTTAACCTATCCTAAGTGATTTGTCACCATTTATTAAGATATTATCCTCTGAATTTCACATTTTGTCTGTGAAAAAAAATTTAATTTAATCATGTACTGATATGAGAAAACTGAGAGGAAAAAAAATTTAACAAAAGTGACTTTTTCAGCAAAATATATCATGAACTTAAAGTATAAACAAGAATCAGCAACCAGTATCATTTGTCAGACTGTATGGGTTTTATTGTTGAATCAGTGTTGCAGAAAATAACGGTGTTACCACGTTCACTACAGACCCTCTGTACGTTCATTATGCATTATCCTTGTTCATTATCCTATCCATTTTCCTTGCCGAGAAGGAGGGTCTAAGGACGGGGGATGCTCAGGACATTAATCCATTCCCTTCTTCTACTGTTTATTTGACTGTTGCTTGTTTTCATACACAACTAAATTTAAAAAAAAAAAAAAAAGGTTTTATTTTATATACCTGTTGTGAAGCACATTAAGTCTGCAATGTACATGAAATGCGCTCTATAAATAAAGTTGAGTTGAACTGAATCTGATGACCACGAAAAGCTGAGAAACTGAATTTTCACTGAATTTCAATGCATTGGTAAGAGAAATGGTTCAGAAGTGGATTAAAGTTCATCTGTATCTCTATGGTGGTGTTTGACGGTTTTCGTAAGTCAATCATATCATTTTATCATCTTTAATTTTGTGTGTGCGTTGTAGGAGAGTCAGGCCATCTCCTTGGTGTCGGTGGCTCACGTCCTGGGTGAAACTCACCCACACAGAGGAATCCGCAGGCTGCCTTCTCACACTGATGATCTGGGCTCTGAAAAAGCTGATGGAGGTCAGAAGTGGCTGACAGTTTCATTCACCAGTCTGCTGTAATGTGTGTGTAGAAATGTTTGACTCATGTTTTCTGTATTCACTGAAACAGAGAAGTATGGTCAGTTTGATTCATCTGCAGCAAGATACAAGAAATCACGTTCTCTCTCCAACCCAATGGCTGTCACAGGTGTGTTTACATGCAGTAACACTGAAACCGTAATCCTTTCTGTAAATGTGTAGCTTTATAAAAAAAAAAAAAAAAAAAAAAGAGTTGATTTCATATGTAGTCACATCAAGAATTTTCAGTCATTTTTCTTCACAAAAAAATCTAAAATCTTGTAGATACAGTTACATAAAAAAGTACATACTTATCCATCTGTGCAGTATGTTTGGTCATCTTGCTGATCCATACATAAAGCTAATGATCAGTATGATGATTATGACCCTTTTCTGTCTTACAGGTGATATTTCTAAAAGCCTCAACGCAGTTTATGAACGGGCTCGACTTGCCAAAGAGGAAACGGTTCCTCTGAGTCCTGTGAAGGTGTGTATGTAGAAATGTTTGTGTTTATTCTGTGATAGTTGAGGATTATACATGTCTAGCAGCAGGTGTTTATCCTCTACCATGTATTTAATATTTGGGTGCTTCTATAAAACTGGTACCTAAAAAACAGGACAGAGGGGCTAAAAATTCAAACCAGATGTAAACTAATGTTATGAAGCAAGTTTGGAAGCACTTTGCATCTATTTTAAAGCTGCAGGAGACTTTCATGACCAATTTTTCATCAAATCTGTCAAACCTCAGTCATAGCCTAAGTATCATGAATCTGTAAGTCTTTCTGTGATTACTCACCTGAATCTCTTGCATTACGATGAACAATTTCTTAGTGCCATCCACCATAAACAAACCATTTGTTTACAAACTGAGCCAGGAGGTACCTCAGGCATCTTCGGAATTTTGTTGTGACATGCATTGTGGGAAAGGGAGGTTCATGCAGCCACCTGACAGTGGCAGCGGCAGCGGCAGCGGCAGCGCAAACATATGGTATTATATAGATGAAACAAACACGATGCCGAAATGGCTGTAATGCGGAAACGGCTAGAGAAATGTGCATAGAGGGACGGGAGCTCCTGCCGTTTCTGCGTTGTGTCTGTTCCAGCTGCCGCTGTCAGGTGGCTGCGCGAGCCTTCACTTCCCACAATGCACGTCACAACAAAATTCCGAAGATGCCCGAGTTACCTCCCGGCTCGGTTTGTAAACAAATGGTTTGTTTATGGTGGATGGCACTGCGAAATTGTGCACCGTAATGTAAGAGATTCAGGTGAGTAATCACAGAAAGACTTACAGATTCATGATACTGAGGATATGACTGAGGTTTTACACATTTGATGAAAAATTGGTCACGAAAGTCCCCCGCACCTTTAAAAAGAAATATTTACTGAGATAAAAGAGAAACTATTTTTCAGATAAAACACATTTTTATATTATTTTACATTATATTTACTACGAAAATCTGCCTCTAACACAGTAAAAAGTACACGAAAATTACACGCTACTATTTTTTAAAAATATCTCTTTATTTTCTCACAGGTACATTTTGGGAATTGAAGTAATTATGCAAAGCAGAGTGTTTCACAAAAATGACCGCTTTTGCAAAATCATTTATATGTGTTTACCTGGCAGGTTCTGCATATAACGCAAGTGGACACGACATGATGGCTAACATAGAAAACCTGGAATGAGACTGAGATTCATGAAAAACCTGCATGTCTGGATTAGAAAAACTACTTGGATCATCAAATTTAACACAGCATCTTTATTTATCACACTATATAAAACCATTTAAGGCCATGTTTTCTAGATAAAATATACTGACACATAGGTAGCTTTTCATGTCCTAATTTTGGTCCTATTTTTGGCCCCAATATTTGATGAAAAATGTATAAAGTTGGGATGGCTCAGATCAAGAAAATAATTTGCATTTATCTGAGGTCATCATTAGGTACATTCTGGGGAGAAATATGTTTAAATTTATATTTTTTGGTGGTCTAAAAAACTACCCAGATACCAAAATGTACCCAGTTTCATAGAAGCACCCATATATTATATTGAATTATACTCAGGTTGAGATTTTATGCATTTCATCATTATGTTTCTCTGTCCCTTTATCTCCTCAGTCTATTCTTAAGAAGAGTGTGACAATGCAGCACGCTCCCTCTGCTGTTTACCACTACAGTGATGCTGGAAGTGGGAATGTCCACCATAATAAAATCAGTGCCATTTTCCAGGCTGCCAAAAAGGATCTACTGCAGGTCATCCAAATAGAGGTAACGGAGAACAACAGCTACCTCTCTGAACTGTAACATAATGTTCAGGAGGTGAAATTGGAGCAGGAAGGGAAAACAATCATTTAAGTCTATGAAAGTCTTTAAATAATTCAGCAGTAGTTGGTATCTTCATAAACAGTGGTTTGTTTGTGTGGTTTTGTTTCTGTCTTCAGGACCTCAGCTTACTGGAGGGGAGGGTGAATCTCCGTCAAGTCAAAGCTGGTTCTGTTGTTGCAAACCAGGGCGACCAGGTCAGTCTGTCCAATAGATTCATAATTGAAGGGTTTTATCTTTCAACAAAGGATTTATTTATTTATTTGTTTGTTTATTTAGCAGGGATAGTACACATTAATGAACATTTCTGTAAATGTGCCAGTATTAGCAAAAAGCCATTTTTCAACTGTTGTCCCTGGGTAAGAAGCAAAGTGCCAGCATTTATGAAATTAGAAACATTTTAAAATGAAGGCTACACCCACACATTACATGGCTTTAGTTCACATATACAGTATATACAGTTAACCTTTAAGTATTAGTACAAATACCTGGAGAGACATTGGCGCATGGGCAGGTGGTCATGCAGCAAAAAACAGAGAAAACTTGATTCCAGTGAAGATGAAAATGATTTTAACCACATGTACAGTAGACTTTCATTGTTTTGGCTTTATTTTCATCACCTCCCGCTCTGTCAATGTTTTTTTTCTTTAGCTGCCAAATGTTCTAGGTCAGGGGGTGTCAAACATCTGGCCCGTCGGAAAAAAAGGCCCGCAAAAGAGTCCAATCCAGCCTGTGGAATGAATTTGCAAAAATGCAAATGCAAAAATTACACTGACAATATTAACAGTCAAGGGTGTTCAGGGGTCACGTATGTGATATCAGAGTAAAAATGATAACATAATAACCTATAAATAATGACAACTCCAAATTTTCTCTTTGGTTTTATGTGAAAAGTAAACATGAATACATGAAAATGTTTACATTTAAAAACTATCCGTTCACAAAAAATGTGAACTACCTGATTAAATATGAACAGCATGAAATTTCTTAAGAAAAATAAGTGTATTTTTAACATTATAATGCCTGTTACTAAATGCAAAATGCCTTTCTGCATTTTAGATCCACTTTGCTCAGTAAACTGTGTTAATAATAAGTTACAACATAATATTGTTGAAACTGCACTTATTTTTCATTAAAGATATTTCAGTTTGTACATGGTTGTTGAGGTTATTCACAATTTCATAATGTAATTTTAAATTTCACGCTAAAACAAAGCCCAAACTTGGAAAGATAAACAACCTCCAACGTTTAAATCTTGGTTTCTGGATCTTTTACATCATTTAACATTGGAAAAAATGTGATATTCTATAAGAGGATGTGCCAATAAGTTTTTCAGTGCCTGGCATCCTGTTCTGAATCACATAAAAGAGGTAGATCCCTCATTCATTCCAGAGTAGTCTTATTAATACTAGTCTGACTAATATTTGAGTTTCTAATTTTTTATTTTTTTTTTATTATTATTGTTAATTATCATCTTTTTTTATGGTGCAACAGGGTGGGAGTGTTCATAGGTTTAGGTATAAAAAATGATGACTGTATTATGCTTTTCTGTGTAATAAAAACACTGAACAAAAAAAAAAACAAAGCCAAAACTCTAGATTATTATTTCTAGGTCATTATGCCCACTTGAGTGGTCTGTATGTGGCCCCTAAACTAAAATGAGATTGACACCCCTGTTCTAGGTGTTAATTTTGACTCTCTGGTAGCGTTCAGTGGGATTATTAGAGTTTATTATTGCTGGAACTGATGCCAATTCGAACGCTGAGACTGAAACAAACCACAGACCCAGCCTTTCTCTAAACCTCAGTTTTTCACATACAGGATGTGAGCGTGGCCTTCGTTGTCTCTGGATTGCTCCACGTCTACCAGCGAATGATTGACCGTGAGGAGGAGTCCCTTCTGTTTGTCACCCATCCGGGAGAGATGGTGGGTCATCTGGCCGTTCTCACCGGAGAGCCCCTTATCTTCAGCGTACGAGCTCACCGAGACTGCACCTTCCTGTCCATATCCAAGGCCCATTTCTACGAGTAAGGAGCCACTTCCTTGGAGTTTACAGTTTGGTTCTGATCATCTCTTCTCATCATTCAAAGAAATCCAACTGTGGTTTTAACTTTGCAGGATTATGCGTGAAGAACCCAGGGTGGTGTTGAACGTAGCCCACACTGTGGTAAAGAGAGTATCTCCTTTCGTCAGACAAATTGACTTTGCGTTGGACTGGATGGCAGTGGAGGCGGGACGAGCTGTCTACAGGTGTCTGTCATGTATTCACTGTAGGCACTGATGGTCTAACAAATCACTGCATCACTAAACTACATATTTAACAACACTTGGAAATAGTAACAGCGTGTTGCTCGGCTACTTTATGCCTATAATTCTGGGAGTGACCAGTGGAATTACAGCAATGTAACAGAGTCAACTTTATTTGTCATATGTACAGCACATACTGAAAACTGAAATGATAAAACCTGTAAGGCCCATGAAGCAATAAGAGACATAGTAGAAAATAGAAAAAACAGATAAAATAGAAAATAGCTATACCCAAAAACATACAATATGACTGTAAACAGCAGGGGTTGGAGAGACTCAATGAAACAATAGTGGCATCAGTAAAGTGTCAGATGAATTATAGAGTTTAAAGTGACAAGATGCAATTTAAGGTGACAGTTCAGTGTAGTGGCTGAAACAGTCCCTGAGATCAGTGTGTGTGTGTGTGTGTGTGTGTGTGTGTGTGTGTGTGTGTGTGGGTGTGTGTGTGGGTGTGTGTGTGGGTGGGGGGGATGGGGGCAGTTTACTGGGGGATGTCCAAGATGAAGTCCAAGATGAAGAGAGGTGGGTCAAAGTAAGAAAATAATAGGCATTGGATTTAGATTTGGATTTTGACATTTTCTGCTTTCTTAGACAAGGAGACAAGTCGGATAGCACCTTCATCGTCCTCAGCGGCCGTCTGCGCTCTGTCATTGCAAAGGATGATGGGAAGAAGGAGCTGGCTGGAGAGTATGGTCGTGGAGATCTAATTGGTGTGGTGAGTAGATGGCAACGACAGAATTTTTGTCTGGGAGAAACTCATTTTTGATATGTAGTCATGGTTCAGATACATGTGTTTTGTTGCTATTTGGCTGATTTTTCAGGTTGAGGCCCTGACCCACATGAACCGAGCCACCACGGTTCACGCCGTCAGAGACTCAGAGCTGGCCAAGCTTCCAGAAGGAGCTCTGAACTCTATCAAGAGGAGGTATCCTCAGGTCGTCACCCGGCTGATTCATCTGCTGGGGCAGAAGATCCTGGGAAACATGCAGCAGGTCAACGGTCCTCTGGCAGGTAATCCTCCTCTGTTTGTGTTTGGATGAAACAGAACCACTTTACAGTTAGTTTACAGTACTTATTGTTTTTAAAATGTAATCAGTAAATATTCATGAGTAATCGTCCTTTAATAGAAACTTTTCTTCTCACTGCAGCACGAAGTCTGGCTCTCCACACCCCAACCAGTAAATGGGATGCCGGGAATCCAGCGTCCAACCTGTCCACTGTGGCCATCCTGCCCGTGTCCGAGGACGTTCCTCTGACTGCATTCACTCTGGAGCTGCAACATGCTCTCAGTGGCATCGGTATATACACAGTTGTTCTGAACAAAATTAATCAGAATTAACCAAATGCGTTCTGTATTGATTTGCACAAACGTGGTGTTTTCATGCTATGAGAATATGATGTTATACTGTTTTTGTAAAAGGTTTAGCAAATAACTTTGATGTTGTGGTAGCTGGTTGTTGGCATAAAATATGTTTAAGGGGCAGTTTCATGAGATTTATGTGTAAAAATGAACTCTGGGCATTTTACCAGAAAATGATGTTAGTGTCAACCTGAACAAGAAAATGCCTCCTAAAGGTGTTTGGGGTTAATTGATTGACAGGCAACTTCAGTAGAATTCTGTCCTACACATTACAGTGATATCTTTTTTATTTAATTTTATTTTTGTTTATCATTTCTTTGACCAGCAAAGACTCACTCAGATTAAAAATATCTTTTACAAGACTGTCCTTCTTAAGATAAACAGCAGCACAATTAACCAAGTTACAGTAAGGGAGGCAATGAGACATACATAAACCCAGACATCATATAAAAATACAAGGA
Organism: Sphaeramia orbicularis; assembly: GCF_902148855.1. Lineage (NCBI taxonomy): Eukaryota > Metazoa > Chordata > Actinopteri > Kurtiformes > Apogonidae > Sphaeramia > Sphaeramia orbicularis. The sequence goes on along the minus strand of NC_043965.1, from coordinate 50,239,653 downwards.
GAGTATAAAATGATAAATGCAAAAAATGACTTCACTGATGTCTTTTTTACATAAAGTCATTGTTTTACTGAAATCACCAGACTGCAAAAAATGTTCAGATGTCACAAAGATTAACCCACTTATTTTTGGTTTTAAACTTAACATTTTACAAATTGTTACTTTATACAAGGGAAATTTGTAGTTGTGAAGATCCAACATGTACAGTTTCTGCAGATTAACACACAAGATCATGTACAAAGATCAAGACATGCCGCACGTTGTCAACAAATTGATTTCTGGAGGAATCTAGGCTGATACAGTAACTACATTAAAACCTATGTTGGTTTTCTGCAGGTCCCACCCTTCTCCTCACCAGTGACATCATCAAACAGCGACTTGGCTCTGCTGCATTGGACAGGTGGATGATTGAACTTACTTGTTTGTTTATTTATTTTATTCTATTCTATTTTATTTTAATTTTTGCTGCATGCTTCGTACCTACTCCGTGTTCTATGTATGCACCGAAGACTGAAGCAAATTCCTACTCATGTGAACCCTGTGTACTTACATGGCAATACACAGGATTCTGATTCTGAACTGTTCATAAATGTTAAATAATATCAGTCTGTGACAGTAAATCTTAATTTCGATTTCCGAATACTCTAAGATTGATTCAATGACGTTTTTTCATTCATGCCTCTCTTGTTAAGTGTCCATGAGTATCGTCTGTCCAGTTGGCTCGGACAGCAGGAGGACATCCACCGCATCGTCCTCTACCAGTCTGACTCCGGCCTCACGCCGTGGACACAGCGTTGTATCCGTCAGGCCGACTGCATCGTTATTGTGGGACTAGGCGAGCAGGAGCCCACTGTGGGCGAGGTCAGTGTCCAAGTACCTACAGGATTAGCAACACAAGTTCCAGGTCTGTTCTGCTCAAATACCAACTAAATTAGGTAACACAGCACATTAATAGGTGCATGAAGGCATCAGTCCATCAGCAATAGAACATAATAGATCAGGATTGCATCAAGTTGAACAATGCATAGTATTAAACTGAAAAGAATTATACATGTCTGTAAGTCAAGAACTAGTCCAGCAGCACTTGTCGAGTAGAAGAACTTCATATAATTCTAAATTTAGACCAACGTGTTTTGACTACTGGTCATCACCAGGGTTATCAGGAAATTCACAGCCAGCTGGATTTAAATAAAATATAAAACAAGAACAAAATACATGGGAAAAAAATTAAGTGTATTTTTTTGTGTTTTATATTCTATATAAATACAGCTGGTTATTTATTTTTTATGTATAATAAATATATGAAGAATTACCTCCAATTTCCAACATTATTTTTGTGTCTTGTGCACCACCTAGAGGCTGTCCAATCTCACTTTCTGTTAATTATTGTGACTATTTCAGAGACATTTGACTTAGAGACTTAAAACAACACTTGATGACCATATGTCAAGAGTCATTTAATGGGTCTGCATATCTCTGTTGTATGTGTGTTACTATATTGCACGATCGCTGCCATTGGAAACAAATTGATGTATACACTTTATATTCTATTATAGTTTATTCTTCATACCATTTGTTTCTTCTTGTTCTATTCTACTTCTTTTTTTTAAGTGCATGGCATTTAATAACAAGGTGAGAGAGAAGCCTTGTCTTAATTCAGTGTATGTCCTGTGCATCCAGTGAATTGAAAATAAAAAATATTTGGGGGGAAAAAATTAAAATTAAAATTAATAAATAAATAAATTAGTGCTGTCAAATGATTGAAATTTTTAATCAGATTAATCACAGGATTGCTGTGGATTCATTTTGATTAATCACAATTAAATATAATTAATTTTTTTTAATCTATTTTAGTTACGTTTCATTTTGCATGAGCAAACAAACTCAAGAAAGAAAGGAATATATGGTATATGCACTTAGCGTATTTGTTAAACACCAACAGTTTCAACAAATCAACTTGAAACAACTGTTCCATCTTGGGGTTTTTTTTTTGTTCTCATATTTCCATCCAGAGGGCCAGTGTGCTGTTTAGTGTCCTCCATCTTTATATGTTGGTTCTGCTGCCTGTCACTACTGGACAGCATGCACGACGGTAACTCTACTTGGACAAACTTCCCCAAAATGCATTGGCAGAGACGTTCAGAGTCATTCTGCACTGCAGATGGGTTAATTGTGTTAAAATGTTTAATCAGATTAATCATGATGATGGATTAATCCACGTTAACGCGTTAATTTTGATAGCCCTAATATATTCATAAATTAAAAAGAAAAAGACAGTTTTACTATATCTTATGGTGCATCTCCTCTGGCTGCAGTAAATTTGGAGGTTACACATGTTTATGGGAACTTCAGCTTCTTCTTTTTCTTCTCTTTCTGTAGTTGGAGCGGATGTTGGAGGGCAGCGCCGTCCGAGCTCAGAAGCAGCTGGTGCTGCTGCACAAAGAGGACGGGCCTCCGCCCAAAGGGACAGCCGAGTGGCTCAACATGCGGAGCTGGATCTCCAGACACCATCACCTGTCCTGTCCACGCAGGGTGTTCTCCAGGAGGAGTTTACCCAAACTGGTACCTACAGGACCACACGGATCATCAACATACACATAAAGCTATATTTTACATAATTATATCTTGCATTCCTAGTGATCTTCACTTGACCATGGGATTTTTTTTTCAGTGTTTTTTATGTGTGTTTTTCAGAGAGAGTTGTACCAGCGTGTTTTTGAGAAGTGTCCTGACCGTCACTCCGACTTCTCCCGCTTGGCCAGGATCCTGACAGGAAACAGCATCGCCCTCATTCTGGGTGGAGGAGGTGCCAGGTACTGATAACTCTGACCAACACATCGCATCTGGCATCACCGTAAGACTTTGTTTTAAGGAGCAAATATTAACCACCTATCCAGACAGTTAAGATAAAGCTATGGAGGCTAATGACTGTGCTTGGAACTGTAGCCGGTGTCTATTGTGTTCTCAAAGTATTCACACAAGACAAATATAGTGCTATATATACACTGTAACAATGCAATGTGAAATTAGAGTTTTTTTTTTTTTCATTTTAATAAAATAAGTTAAAACAAGATAATCTATTCTTAGTCACTGTGGAACTTTACAGTAATTATAGCATCAATAAACAATTACAACAACCAAAACATGAATAGTATTAACCCTCAAAGGCCTGAACTATCACAGACAAACAAACCATCCACTGTTCTAAAACATTTGATAAGTCCTGAACCATTAATCCGCTCAATCCATGTAAATAACTCAGGAAAAATACAGTTTGTCATCTTTTCATGGTCATCAGATATGACCCATTTGGTTGTTCAGAGGCTCCGTAGTGAACATGGAAACACCATCATCTTCTACAACATCGATTCAGCAGTAAAACCCATGTAGAAACTTGTTTATGATATAATTTGTTGAAAAAGCCACTTATTTCAGTTTTATTTCCTTTGACATAGTAACCCCTGAATTTACTCTGATTTTATAAACATTTCCATGATCAGTAAATTAAATATCGGAAAACACCAGATTTTTTTTTTTTATGCAAATACAGATGATAATATTATAACGAATGGTGATAAATCAGGTTAAATGTAGAGGGAAAAATTAACTCGCTAAAATAGTTCTAGGTCTTTGTTAACCATAAAAAAGAAAAATCTCTATTAAAAATGGTAAAAGATAGAGGCAAGACGAGCAAAACAGTTTTAGAAAAGTAGAAGATTACAAAGAAGAATAAAATAGCAGAGCTAAACAGAAATAGAAGATATGTACAACATACAGTACAGGCCAAAAGTTTGGACACACCTTCTCATTCTTTGCATTTTCTTTATTTTCATGACTATTTACATTGTAGATTCTCACTGAAGGCATCAAAACTATGAATGAACACATGTGGAATTATGTACTTAACAAAAAAGTGTGAAATAACTGAAAACATCTCATATTCCAGTTTCTTCAAAGTAGCCACCCTTAGCTCTGATGACTGTTTTGCACACTCTTGGCATTCTCTTGATGAGCTTCAAGAGGTAGTCACCTGAAATGGTTTCCTAACAGTCTTGAAGAAGTTCCCAGAGATGCTTAGCACTTGTTGGCCCTTTTGCCTTCACTCTGCGGTCCAGCTCACCCCAAACCATCTCGATTGGGTTCAGGTCCGGTGACTGTGGAGGCCAGGTCATCTGGCGCAGCACTCCATCACTCTCCTTCTTGGTCAAATATCCCTCACACAGCCTGGAGGTGTGTTTGGGGTCATTGTCCTGTTGAAACATAAATGATGGTCCAACTAAACGCAAACCAGATGGAATGGCATGTCACTTCAGGATGCTGTGGTAGCCATGCTGATTCAGGTTGCCTTCAATCTTGAATAAATCCCCAACAGCGTCACCAGCAAAGCACCCCCACACCATCACACCTCCCCCTCCATGCTTCACGGTGGGAACCAGGCATGTAGCATCCATCCGTTCACCTTTTCTGCGTCGCACAAAGACACGGCGGTTGGATCCAAAGATCTCAAATTTGGACTCATCAGACCAAAGCACAGATTTCCACTGGTCTAATGTCCATTCCTTGGGTTTCTTGGCCCAAATAAATCTCTTGTGTTTGTTGCCTCTCCTGAGCAGTGGTTTCCTAGCAGCTATTTGACCATGAAGACCTGATTCACGCAGTCTCCTCTTAACAGTTGTTGTAGAGATGTGTCTGCTGCTAGAGCTCTGTGTGGTATTCATCTGGTCTCTAATCTGAGCTGCTGTTAATTTGCGATTTCTGAGGCTGGTGACTCAGATGAACTTATCTTCAGCATCAGAGGTGACTCTTGGTCTTCCCTTCCTGGGGCGGTCCTCATGTGAGCCAGTTTCGTTGGAGCGCTTGATGGTTTTTGTGACTGCACTTGGGGACACATTCAAAGTTTTTGAAATTTTCTAGACTGACTGACCTTCATTTCTTAAAGTAATGATGGCCACTCGTTTGTCTTTACTTAGCTGATTGGTTCTCGCCATAATATGTATTCTAACAGTTGTCCAATAGGGCTGTCAGCTGTGCATCAACCTGACTTCTGCACAACACAACTGATGGTCCCAACCCCATCAATAAGGCAAGAAATTCCACTAAGTAACCCTGACAAGGCACAGCTATGAAGTGAAAACCATTTCAGGTGACTACCTCTGGAAGCTCATCAAGAGAATGCCAAGGGTGTGCAAGGCAGTCATCAGAGCAAAGGGTGGCTACTTTGAAGAAACTAGAATATAAGAGATGTTTTCAGTTATTTCACACTTTTTTGTTAAGTACATAATTCCACATGTGTTCATTCATAGTTTTGATGCCTTCAGTGAGGCTCTACAATGTAAATAGTCATGAAAATAAAGAAAATGCGAAGAATGAGAAGGTGTGTCCAAACTTTTGGCCTGTACTGTATATAGTACACTAATGATAGTTTTTATCAAATAAAACAGCTATTGCACAATAAACATATTACATTGGAGAGTCAATGATATTAATGTTCATTTAACCCATAAAGACCCAAACAGCCACTGACGACCAAGACCATCTACTGATCTAAAATGTTTAATAACCTCTGAACCACTTAAGCTATCAATACTTTGAAATAACTGGTGTAAAATTTAGTTTTTCATCTTTTCATGTTCATCAGATATGACCCATTTGGATGTTCAGAGGCTCTGTAGTTACCGTAGAAACACTATCATCTACTACAAAATTGATTCACTGGTAAAACCCATGGAGTTGGATCAATGACAGTGGATGGAGACACTTTATTTATGTTCAGTTATTGATTTTTTTTTTTTTTGCCGAAAAAGTCATTTTTTCTTCAGTTTTCTCTGTTTTTGATGTAATACTCCTCAACTTTAATGTGAGATTTTATGACCATCCACACAATCAGTAAATTAAATGGAGGAAAACACCTGATTTTCACTGAAAAAATATTAAATACATAGGATAATGTTGATAGGATAAATGGTGATAAATCACTTAAGAAAAGTTAAATATAGAGAAAAAAAATATTTTGGAACTGCCACAAAAGTAGCACTGGGTCTTTATGGGTTAATAAAAGGCTCAGAAAGAGTTGAGCGTCTGTCACAGTGATTATTTGCACTGTTTTACCACATGAACCACTTAATTATTCTGTCTTTTCTGTGCTGTATTTGACAGAACATTCAGATATCAGCTTTACATAAACCACATGATTTAAGAAGTGTGCACACTATGTTCCATGTACAGGCCCATGCTAATCACATCTGTTTTGACTGGTTTGTCCTTTTTCTTCACTGCTCTGGCTTGTCCTGGAGCCCTGACAAGGTATGGACTGACTCCAACACCCCCCCCCCCAGCTCTGACCTGAGACACCTGGTCCAGATGTGGGTAGGGATGGGAATGAACTACTGATTCCAGATGAGAATCAGCCTCAAACTGTCAGTCCATGAGAACCATAAGCCTCTGAGTTAATCAGCTGCATTGGCATTGATCAGTTCCCATCCCTGTGATAACACAAAGCTTCTGCACATGTCTGTTTCTTATGGATAGTCATGTAGACTGAGCTCTAGCCTCCTGTAGTCGAGTTGGGTTTGTTTGGCTTGTGTGGTCCTCTGGTTCTGTTCGGTGTTCTTCACTGAAAGTACATTTTTATTCATCCAGTAACTGTCTTCACTGGAGCGACCTGTCATTTTGCTGTGTGTACGTCAAACACTGTATGTGTGAAGGATGTGACATAATATTTGTAGACAAACTAGTAAGTCTAATGTAAGTGGATGGATGGCTCTTTTTAGGGGCTGCTCTCAGGTCGGCATCCTGCGCGCTCTGAACGAGGCGGGGATCCCCGTCGACATGGTGGGCGGGACCTCCATCGGCTCCTTCATGGGGGCGTTGTATGCTGAGGAGAAGAGCAACAGCCGGATGAGGGTCCGGGCTCGCGAGTGGGCCATGGTCTGTTGACATTTTACTGAAGATTATGAAAGTGAAGTAGTTGCAGATGTAATAGTACTAGAGGTAGTAGGAGACATTTACATATTTAACCCTTTAGGCGCTGGACTTTTTAAAAAATAATATTCCATTTTTATATCAAGATTTCAAAACAGCTGCAGCTTGGAAGTGTTTAGAGATAAAGGTATACTGTAAATGAGAAAAATATTGAGTAAGAGCCAAAGTTTATGATGGGAGTAAATTTACTCATCTAATTTGCATATTGTGATGTCACAGGGGGGCGGCCATATTGGATTGTGTAACTTAGTAAAATTGATCTTTAAACATATTTACATGGAAGTTTTCTTTGTGTTTTTGTTTTTTTGTCATCTTATCCTTCAGGTAAATGAACTTAAACATTAGTAGAAAGTAAAACGCAGTCAGTTTTAATATCTTTTTCACCAAGCAGCAGAGTAGCCATATCTGTCCGTATCTATCCAAACTAAAACTTAATAAACTTTACTTACTTACCAAACCAGCTCAGAATCATGCTTTTATACTAGATTTTTTTTCTTTACTTTAAATAAAAACATGCCATGAAATGGTGTTAGGATTGAAGGGGCACATGTCCACCATTTATTGGTGGGAGGTGGTAACAAGCTTTGGCAACTCTATCTGAATCTATGGTCTGTTTCATTCAGTTATGTTGTTTGTCGCAGTATTGTGACTTTGGCGCTTAAAGGGGTAACTAGGTATTATTCTGGCTAAGACAGGCAACAGCAGAATTACAAAGACTGCAGACAGACAATAATTAACACTAAAATAAAATCAATTCATTACTACTGAGGAAAAATAAAATATATCATAAAAATGTAAAGTATTCAACAAATATTCAGTGTAAATTACCAGTATAAATATGAATGACATCTACAACCACTTTACCATGCTTCCAGTTTATTTCAGATTACAGTAAGTCCACTTTATGTGCCCCCTAAGATTCAAGTAGTTCTGTATTAGAGTGTAGGTAAAGTTCAGACTGAGTTCAGAAGAAAATGGAGGAAGAGTTTGTGCAAAGTCAGTTCTATACCTTGTACATCAACGTGCCTATCAGTTTTGTTTTTCTAATTTTCTTCTCTCTTTAGGATATGACATCTTTATTTAAGAAGGTCTTGGACCTGACCTACCCTGTTACATCCATGTTTTCTGGAGCTTCCTTTAACTCTGGCATTAGTTCTGTTTTCAAGGACAAACAGATCGAGGTAAGTGAGGGATCTTCTCCAGAATGTCCAGAATTTGACATGCAGTTCATGCATCAGTGAAGTAACCACAGAATCTATTCACTTTTCTGTGATAAGCAGCTTCGACTAATTATCTTTTTAGAAGGTGTAACTGGTTGCACATGGGTTAATTCAATAAAACCAGACTGGCTGTGAGGTTCTTGTTGGTATTAATGCTTTCTTCTTTCCCTACCTTCATCACCTCTTCTGGTTTAGGATCTGTGGCTGCCGTACTTCAACATCACGACTGATATCACAGCTTCAGCCATGAGGGTTCACACCGATGGTGTGTTTTCCATCTTTGTCTGTATTTGAACATAGATCGACATTAGAGAGACTTTTCTAAAACTCAGCTTTCAAAAATAAGAAAGACAACAATAAAAGAAAAATATATGTGTATATTGGTGTTATTCTTTGCCTTTCTGTGTTTGTGTTTTTCCTCAGGGTCCCTGTGGCGCTATGTCCGGGCCAGTATGTCTTTATCAGGTTACCTGCCACCGCTCTGTGATCCCAAAGATGGACACTTACTCATGGATGGAGGATACATCAACAACCTGCCTGGTGAGCAACGACAAGTATTTCATGTGGAAAATAGATTACATAATAATTCAGCAAAGTGTAACCCCCCCATATTCCAATAACTTATACCAGCTCCAAGGAAATATGTACTAAAGTTACCTACATTTTTCTGTGGGACAAATAACGCCAATCACTATCATATCTTCTGGAGTTGTCCAGTGATCAAACCATTCTGGGAGCAGCTATGTGAACATTTAAATAACATTTTTACTAAAAAAAAAATTCCTTGTAAATGTGAAGCCCTGTACTTAGGAGATATTTCATGTGATATCTAGACTCTGAAAGATAAAAAAAAAAACTGTTGTTAATGCTTTTGGCAGCAAGTTAAAAGACTGTCACTAAAAATGGTTCAAGCCTGAAGCCTGAATGGATCGATATCGTGCAGGACATTTACATTCTGGAGAAAATGACCTTTTGTGTTTAGAATCAAAGGGAATCTTTTTTCACTATTTGGTCAAAATGGACAAATTATGTAAAACCTGTTATTGATGTGAATTGAATATATCGGTTATGTGAAATCATTTACATGATATACATTTCTGTTTAGGTTAATGTAAACATACACACCTTAGTGTGTTTTATCTTGTTGATGAAGTTGTGGAGTAAGCCCTCTCCTCTCGCCCACTTTTCTTTCTTTTTTTTTATTTGTTCTATATTTGACTAAAAATCTTGGATTAGCATCTTAGTTCAAATTTGATGCGTGGATACTGAATTTGTACCCGAAAGGGAAGTTTTGAATGACATGCTTTTCTGAAAAAACAAAGAATGGGGAAAAAAAGTTACCTACATTTTGTAATAAATTATTAAATTCAAATTCTTTATTTGTCATTTAAACATTTCCATCATTCATGTCATGTAAACATTAAATGACAATCCATTGGTCTCAAAAAACACACAGATAGGTTGACAGAATAAAATAAACTTATAGATAGAATGCAATAGTCAGTATAAAAATATATACAAATCCATAAATAAGTAATGCAAATCTGTGATTGAAAAAAAAATGAACAAAACTATACTAGTTCAATGTTAAAAAAGTATTGCACTGAATATGGCTCAAGTTGACAGGAAGAGTCAATATTGCAGTGTGGTTGAGATCCCCTCAGTATATCGCGCTGTTTATCTGTGACATTTATGTGTGTTTAACAGTCTGACAACAGTTGGGTACAAACTGTTCTGGAATCTCACTGTTTTGCATTTAATGGCAAAAGAGAGAACAGTTGATGACAGGAATGAGTGGGGTCCTTGGTGATCCTCAGTGCATTGGACAGGCAGTATTGTTCTGCCAGGTCTCCAAGGGGTGGTAGTGTGACCCCAATAATCTTTTCAGCTGTCCTCACCACTCTTCTTTGTGCCTTTTCATCAGAGGCATCGCTGCTCTGATACCACAGAGAGATGCTGCTTGTTAGCACACTCTATGGCACACCTGTAGATAGTAAATATTACAGTGGTTCATACAAAACATAAGAGGTGCACTTTTTATGAGCATTATCTTGTAATGCGTAAATAACCAAATAAAATGAGCAACAAGATCAGCTATTTCTCTTATCTATCGTACAGCTAAATTCCGGGACTTGTCAAATGCCAATCTGAAAAAAACACCATCACAGTTTTATTTTTCGCAGAGTTAACGGTTGCAGTTTTCTTTTGACAGAGCTTCCCAAAAAAGCTTCTGGGGCTGATCAAGCGAAAGTGAATATCAGCATGAAAAAGTAAATTTACACACATCATTTATCAAGTGGACTCATTTTTTAGCTAAAGATCTCTATTTTATGGAACTGTTATCCTTTTTAAAATACCACTTGTAGAAAAAAAGTTCCAACCAATTTTATTGATTGTACTTTTTACACCATAGCCATAGCTCGAATATGACGCAAAAAATTATATCTAAAAAATCTGAAAATGTGTTCAGTCTGTTGATTATATAGATGATTGTTATGTTTCAAGTATTAGATTCTCATTATTTTGTGAATATTATTGATATTTATGAGTTTGAACATTTGTGATTTGCTTAAAAGGCCCTGTCCACGTGTTACCACAAAAATACCCATTTTTAATTTTCAAGTTACTGGTAATTCAGATATTTTAATGAAACTTTCAGAAAGTTATGGTCTTTTGGTACATTTTGGGTGATGCATACAATGGTAAAGAGTCGTCCACGTGTTACTATGGCAGCCTGTCCACATCTGATCACATTCTCATGTCAATAAAAGAGAGACTCTTCAATATTTTAGTCCAAAATTTATTGTCAGCATAGTTGAAGATAATATCTAAAAGGTTTTGTCCTACTTGATATCAATTTCTGTCGAGAACCACATGTTTTGAATGTTTGCGTAAAGCTTAAAAAATATGTCCGTTTCAAGTCCACGTGTTATCGAGCAGTAAATTGACATGTTTTACCTAAAACTTTTATCTCCCCAAATTTAGTTATACATAATGTTAAAGTGCTTATAAATACCTACTCAAATATGTATAATACATGTATATAAGTTATTCTGCTTATATGACAGAGACTGTTGAACATGAAATGTGTCCACATGTTACCACTTGATTGGACCATTATGCAAAATGAAGCAATAATAGAAATTTACATTCATATATAGAAGTGTGTAGTACTTTGTTTCATAATGTCAGGGAATGTATTATGTATTGCATTCAAGTACAAATGCAGTGAGTTATCAACAAATGTGGGTTTAATGACTTAATTTTGTTACTATTCAGTGCTTTCAGCCAACATTTGTCCTTAATCCAAAGTCCTTTAGGCTATGTTCAGACTGCAGACAAATGTGGCTCAAATCAGAGTGTTTTTGCCCATATGTGACCTGTATCCAATCTGTTAAAGACACTTTGAACAGCACAAATCCAATTTTTTCTAATCTGACCCAGGCCACTTTCATATGTGGTCATAAATCTGTTATGTATCTGATATATTACAGTGTGACCTCAGTCTGAACAGCCAGGTCGCATTTGTCCAACCTTAACATCACTGAAATTCTGCAGTTCTGCGTCCCAGGAGGAGGAGTGTTGGGAAAAACACATTTTGTTCCATAAACACAGTGTGTGCCTGCCTGGTCACGTATTACGTCAGAACCGCTTTTGCACATGTGGGTCACTTCAGGGTCGCCTTCAGTTCATACTCAGAACTGGTAGAAGTTGCATTTAGTGTGTAATATGAATGAGCAGACAAAAAAATCGGATTCCACCAAAAAATCTGAATTGTGCATTAAGACCTGCTGTCTGAACGTAGTCTTAGTGAAGCATCTTTACAAACAGGAGACACGACCTCATGGTATTTTGACCAGACATGTGATCTGAATGTGTTTTTTTGCAGCTGATGTTGCTCGCTCCATGGGGGCGAAGGTTGTGATCGCCATTGATGTTGGAAGCCGGGACGAAACCGACCTGACCAACTACGGCGACTCTCTGAATGGCTGGTGGCTTTTGTGGAAGAGATTTAACCCGCTGGCTGAGAGAGTCAAGGTCTGCCAAGCTTTGGATTCATCTTAAACCTACGTAAAGCTGTGGAACATCCACTATATGGACAAAAGTATGTGAACACGTTGAATTCAGGCGTTTCTTTTCTAACAGGGGTCTTTTTTTTTGGTCAGTTTTGTTTAAATTCTTATTTTTGCTTCCAAAATGCCTCAGAGATGGATTTCACTTAATTTCTCTCAGCATTGATTTGGTTTTGTTTTTTTATCCATGACTATGATTTAAAATTTTCTACCTCTAAATTTCTATACAACTTAAAGAAAATATTGATACTTCTATCTCAAATCCTCATGAACAGGACATCTTATATCTATAGACATGATATGTCCCAATATTTATGTCCATATAGTTTATAAACATCGATATTTCCTTAAAGTTTAATGGGAGATTTTTCTTCCTCAGTGAGATGTGAAGAAAGTAGATGGTTAGTTGTGGTAGAAAATCATTATTTACAGTCAGAGCATGAAAAATATTTTAGAAATTTCGAGGTAGAACATTTAAAATCATAGTCATGGATAAAAAAAATGATAATAATGTTGAAAGAAATTAAATAAAAACCATCGCTGGGGCATTTTGGAAGCAAAGATAACAATTTAAACCAAACTAACCAATGTAATGATCTTTATCCTAGTATAAAACTATATTCTGACATTAGTCATTATTGTTTTGTATCCCAGACCCCTGTTAGAAAAGAAACACCTGAATTCAACATGTCCATATACTTTTGTCCATATAGTGTATTTGAGTTAAAGGATAATGGAAGAGTGAACAGTAGAGCCTAGTCTGATTTTTTTTGTTCATCTGTACTGGATTTCCAGGTCCTGAACATGGCAGAGATCCAAACCAGACTTGCGTACGTCTGCTGTGTCCGTCAGCTGGAGCTGGTAAAAGACAGCGAATACTGCGAGTACATCCGTCCGCCCATCGACCACTACGGGACGCTAGAGTTCGGCAAGTTCGACGAGATCGCTGTGAGTCTTTCCTTCAGTCCTCACTTCTCTTCCTTCTACCAGATTTGAGTTCTCACACTTTTCATTCACCTCTTGTTCACTGTGGCTGTAGGAGGTGGGATACCAACACGGAAAGACGCTGTTCGACGTGTGGCAGCGCAGTGGCGTGGTGGACAGCATGATGAAAGACAGACATCAGGAGGAGTTCCACAAGACCAAAACTGGTCATGTGAGTGTAAATGTCAAACTGTACTCCAGAGCAGGGAGGTGGCAGGTTCCATTATACTTCCACTCCACTCAAATACACCCAGTACTTCTCATTCAAGTTCATTCGACTTGATCTTTGATGGTGTCTTTAGAAGGTTTTTTTTTACTTTCATCCTCAGAAGGGAGAAAGTTCCTCTATTCTCACCATAAAATCTTAAGTTTGTGTGAAAACCTGAAGCAGTTGGTGCAAAAAGGCTGAAAGTGGATCCTTAAGAAAGCAGGAAATATCTAGTAACATGTGCATAAACTGTGGAAATGACAGATATCTGCAAAATAAGGAGAATCTAAATGTTTTTCATTGAGGGGGGAGATGTTAATTTAATGATTTTTGTTTAACTTTTTTTGGAGAACCGTATTAAATTTATTAATATTCAGAGCAGATTATTGTCTTATAATATGATTAGAGCGTTGTCCCGTGGGGAACCACAGGTTCTAGATGTGGTAGATACTAAACTTACCTCTGATCCAGTTTATTCCTTTACTTTCTTTACTTTCTTGGTAAATTCCGTTTTCAGTTGAATAACCTCTCAGCTGGCATGTCTGTTTCTGCACATGAAATCTGACACTATGGCAACGTGGTCCTATTGTTCATCTGTTGCTAGGTAACCCACTTCAAATGTGTGATTCTATAAATCTGGGCAAGGCTATTGTAAGGCCATTGTATTCCAAAATTACTCATATCTCCCAAAATATTGGTCCTATCAGCTTGCTGTTTTTGCTAGTCTGTTCCTTGACCAAAAATACATAAGTATGACAAACTGCAGCAGTCAGCTCTGTACGGATTTTGTGTGAGTCCACTTCCCTTTTATAATATAGGATAAAAGGTTTAAGCACACTTCAAGTATCATCATCGACCATTAGGAACCCTACACACTACTTTTGTCCATTTTTGTTTTTTGATTTGGTGATCATTATGGCTGTGTTACAGCTTGTGACATGAATTTCTGCAAGAATTTTTTTTTTTTTTTTAAATATTTTTGAATCTAATGTCAGTTACTCTTACAGGTCAATTATACAATACTGACACTTTTTGTATCTTCTAGGACCCTCGAGCCAAATATGTGCAAAGAAAACTGCTATAAAACTGGTTTGATTATGTTAGTACTTTTTATGTGAGATTAAAAAGTGTGATTTCACTGTAAGTCAGTAAGGGATTTTTTTTCTATGAAGGTCCTGCACTGCACAAAAACTACTAATTCAATCAAATCAGTGTTATTGCTAATCTCTGACATGTCCAACACTCTGATATAACACCATGTCACATCCTTCCACCATGTATTATATGGAAAATATGGAAAAATACCTCATTCTTGTGTTGTTTGTCTAATAAAAACAAGTGACATCAAGTATTCAAACTAGAATTTAAAGGGTTAAAATCCTGAAAATTATTGAACATTTGGTAGTTTTGGGCAGAGCTGAAGTGGTTTAAGAGATTTATGTGGATGAAAGCAGAAGAATTTTGATATATGATGATTTTATATTGTACATTTTTGGCTCCCTAGAGGGTACGGGTCCACAAGGGTTATGTTTTATGTCTTAAACTTGAGGAAGGGTTTTATTTGGTAGCATATAGACGACAAGTCAAACACAAATCAGCCGCAGCATAAATCCAAAATCCACTTCCCCTGCCTTTGTTTAAAGTCATCTCCAGGGTTCCAAAGTTATCCAACACTTGAATTAAATATACGTTTCACTGATCTAACATTAATCCTTCAAAGGCAAATTATTTCATAATAGATACTGTTTCTCATACATACACCTTGTGTTAGTGGAGATTAAACTGAAACTGAAGGTGATCCACAGCCGTTGCTATAACACAGTTTGTTTAATCCAGGTGCTCACATGCCCGAACGCCTCCTTCACTGACCTGGCGGAGATTGTATCAAGAATCGAACCTGTCAAGAACGCTGTGGTCGATGGTAGGTTCTCAGCAACCTCACACACTGATCAATCAATCAAAATCAGAATACTTTATTAATGCCAGGGGGAAATTATTGTGTGTCACAGATGCTCCATGCAAGTATAATATAATAACAAGTAGCAGGAAAGAAATTATCAATGCAACAAAAATGAAGAATGAATGAATAAATAAATAAATAAATAAATACCAAATACATATTAAGACTCAATCAGAGCAGCAATTTGTACCTTATGTATTAGACAATATGTTGTCAATATGATAATTAAAGAACTCATCAAACTAGGGGAAACTCTGCTTAACCCATAAAGGCCCAGTGCTGCTTCCCAAATTAATTTTCTCTGTCTAACCTTTCTTAAGTGATTTATCTCCATCTACTATAATATTATCTCCTGTACTTTGTATTTTATCAGTATAAATTGGGTATTTTCCTATATTTCATTCACTGATCATGAAGATGTTCATAAAAGATCAGATTAAAGTTGGGGACATTATATCAAAAACAGAAAACTGCAGAAAAAATGACTTTTTAAGTAAAATCTATCATTAACTGAACATAAAACAAGCATTTCTATCCACTGTCATTGATCCAACTCCAGGAGTTTTACTGGTGAATCAGTGTTGTAGAAGATGACGCTGTTTCCACGGTAACTACAGAATCTCTGAACGTCCAAATGGGTCATATCTGATGACCATGAAAAGATGACAAACTGTATTTTACACCAATTACTGACATGTATTGATAGAATTAGTGGATCAACAGGTATTCAACAGTTTAGATCAGTAGATGGTTTTGGTTGGTGATGGATGTGTGGGTCTTTATGGGTTAATAGTTGTATAAATGTTCCTGGAATAGACACGTGTCAGCCCTAGTGTCTGTCCTTGGTGTTCCTTCAGAGGAGCTGTCTGATGAATACCAGACGGACTACGACGAGGAGGCGGTGGAGAGCGCTCTGTCTGACTTTGAGGCGTTCACGCCAGGAAGTGAACACACAGAGGGAGAGGAAACAGCAGACACTGCAGAGACTGTAGGTTTAAAAAAAAACAAAAACGACAGCATCATTTACTCCCTTTAGAATGACATTTCATCACTTAGCACAAAATCAAGTCAAACCTTCATGGAACTTCTGACTTCTTGTTTTATTTACAGGATGAAGAAATCCAAATCCGACACAGGAACAGGAATTCCCGGCTGTGATGCCCAGTGCATTTAGCGTTCTAGTGCCTCCTTGCGAAATGCAGATGTGTCAACCAAGTGAGCAAAATGGTCGGTTTAGGCCTGGAAACTTCAAAGTAATTAAATCAGTCTGTAGAATTCCAGTAGCATCATAATTTTTGTCTGAAACCCTGAATGAAAGGAATTCAGGGTTTTGGAAGGGCATAAAAGGGTTAAAAAGGGTAAAATCACATGTTTGTATGATGAGCACTCATTTTGTTTTAGTTCTTGAAAATGTGCAGGATTTTCCAAAATATAAGCCTTGAACTTTTTTTTTCTTTTTCATATGCACATCACGCACAAATGAACCACTAATTGGACATGCAGAGCCACTTTGTAGTTTGATAAAGTTTATATTTAACCTTTTTGTAGCATCACACTTTTAAAACACTAAACATAGACGCTGTATGCACAGTGTTATCCTCATTTCTGTGCATGAAGGAGCAGGGATATTTGCACACCTCTTACTATGAAGACTAAGGATAATAAGCTATTTCACACAGAAGATCACTAGTGTATCACTAATCGATTGGTAAATAGACCAGCGCAAATACTGTATTTCTCCTTTTGGTGAGAAAACCTGATGAGACAACCTACAGAATGAAGATTATGTCCCACTTCATCCAGTGCTTTAGCCATTAAAGCCTTAATGAGACAAAACAACGGGTGTGACTGGATGTGATCGAGCTCTTCACTTGTCCTTGACATCACAGAACTTTACTTTTCCGTCGTCTTTTTCTGTTTGAAGTGGCAGCTTTATAATCTTCACATCATTGTAGGAACAAATACCGTCAACAGCCTAACAGAAGACATGACCTGTGCCTAAAACTAAAGCCTCGCTGTGTTTTTGTGTTGGAATGTGGGAAACCTGTTTGTAGTATTTCAATGAGCTCGAGTAGGAGAAAAAAAACCCCGGCAATTACTGTGAGATTATACCTTTTATATGTGCCATTTATGTCTGTGTTACCGTGGTTACAGAGCCCCTGTGGTGACTGATTCACTGTGTTTTTACTAGAACGGTAAGAGTTTAGTGCTTTTATACAGTGTGTTATAAGTGTCGTCGTTTGTGATTTGACAGAGTATGTACCGCTGTGTTAAAACAGTTTCTATAGATGCTGCTTTGTTCGGTTGTTTAATTACAGTTTTCATTGACCTTACGTAACAGCGATTATGTACTGTTTTTTTTTTGTTGTTATTGTTTTTTTTCTTCAACCTGTGATGATGTAAAAGCAGATTATTTCTAGACACGTCCGTGTAATTCAGTGTTTTGTGGAATCTGAAACTGTTGATGCTGCAGTAAAATAAACAGTGTGACTGTCAGTGTGTTATTATGTCAGTTTATACATCATATGACGCATGGAGGCTTTTAGGCCAACACACTGCAACCATTTTATTATCTTGTTGCTAAAGGTTTTTTTTTTTTTTTTTTACCAGTTTAACTCACAGCACCTGCAACACAATGCTTACACACCTAGAACTATTTTTGCGGCAGCTTCAAAGTAAAATTTTTCTTTTTTTTTACATTGAATCTTTCCAAAATGATTTATCACCATTTATAAAAATTTACATTGCATTTTTTAGTGAAATTCAGGTATTTTCTTATGTTTGATTTATTAATTTTGTAGATTTTTTTAAAGCTAAAAGGTGATTATATCAAAATGGATAAAAATGAAAAAATTGTCGTTTTCAGTCAAATTTTTCATACTGAACTGAACATAAAAACAAGCATCTACGACCAGTCATCTGTCTAACTCCATGGATTTTACTGGTGAATCAGTGGTGTAGAAGATGATGGTGTTTCCATGGTAACTACGCAGCCTCTGAACATCCAAATGGGTCATAACTGATGACCATGAAAAGAGGACAAACTGCATTTTACACCAATTATTTACACATATTGATAGGATTAGGGATTCAGAATTTATCAAACATTTTCCATCAGCAGATGCATTTGATGACTGGAAGCTGTTTGGGTCTTTGAGCATTAAATGTTTTAATCTTTACAATATGGCCATTTATTTATGTATTAATGCAAGTTAAGTTTATTTTTACAGCACATTTTAGGGAAAAAGACTATTCACTGTGCTTTACATAAATAAACGGAGCATTCAAGGGGAAAATAAAACTAAAATATTAAAATATTATGAAGTGAAAGTACATAACATCCTGATAAAGGAGAATATAATGTGTATGTGTAGAATGTTCTGTTATGTAAATTCAGTGTAGCTTATTATATCTTCTGCCCATGGTTTTCTCATCTATTTTCTCCTCTGCTGACTCTTCCTTTCTCTGGATCGTAAAAGGTTACAAAAGAATATATGGACATTCTTTTTATGGAACCCAAACCCTAAGAGGGGCTTTATGAAGATGCACATGTTAACACTTGATTTTTAATAGAACATCATTTAATTCAAGTATTTAACGTGGCAAAAACATAACCGGAGCTAAATCAATTAAAATATGGCTCAATTTTAACCCTATCCCTACAATGCTAAGTCAAATCGGAGTAATTTAATTCATCCAAATAATCATCACATTCAGCCATTTTTTGAGACTAGCCCTTTTATTTTCCTCCACAGACTATTATTACTACCTCATTACATAATTTCTTGGGTGTGATGTTCTAAGATGAAGACTTGCATGACGTCAGAGTCTAGGAAATGGCAATAAAACAAAAGGGAGTGTCAAAGGGCAAAGTCCGAAGAACACAAGACGATCGCAATCACAGAGTAAGTAACTGCTTTTAGTACTAATTTTATATTTATTGTTTATTCTACAAAGTACTGACAGTAGTTCAGGGTTGGTAATTTGGATATTTGAGGTGTGTCAGAGTTGACCTTTTTGTTTAGGAAGGTTCTGAATCGACTGAAATGACCCAGAAGTATTTAAAGTGACGGCCAAGATAAGCAAAGGAGAGACTACTATCCCACAATTCAATTGTGGTTGACTTCACAAAAAGAAGTGATGATGGAATAAAAATGATGGAACTGGAGATCGAGTGTGGGTGACTGTTGGCCTTTTCCTTTTTTTGTGTCTATTGCAAACATAGAAATGAATCATTATTTCTTGCTGGGTTTCTTTGTTCACAGTACGTATCAAACATCCACATTCAACACTGGGTGAAATATCCATAAATATTTCTGTAAACTAACATCTGTCTTGTGTAAATGCAGTCCGAGTCTCTCGTCACTCAAAACCTTTTGAAATGTCCTTTCCATCTTTCTGTAGCTTCATGATGTTTTCCATCAAGGCCAAGTAAAAGTAGATATTTGAACGCACCCTTGGACTGGTTTCCTCCTTTCTCCAGAGCTGTGTATATATAAACTGACAAGGCTCAAGTGTAGATCCTGGTGGAACTCCTTTGAGTAGATTTTTCCTTACCTAGCCCTTCACACAAAATGGATATTTTTCTCTACATTTTGGCCCCTCGCCAATATGTAAACAACATTTTAGCTTGCAATATCAGTGTTTGTACCAATGTTTTTAAAACTACAATTTTGCAAGACTTTTCCTGTGTGCACCGTGCATGTCCTGTACCCTGTCATGCCACTAGTGGGTACAAGAAGTGCTTGTACATCACCCTGAGCATCTATAACATGTAAAAATCAAAAAGCTCTGAAAAGTTAAAGCTGCTAGAAACATGACATCAGATTAAACTACTGCTTACTGCTGTTGGTCAACAGGAATGTTCTTTATCAGAGTAACACTAGTGTCTCTAACCTGTCGGTTAACAGTCTGCTTTTCAACAGGAGTGAACATAACAGTGGTGGATAAACAGGCCTGAAAGTCTTGAACATATACACTACATAACTGAACTGAGTCACTCTTACACTTCATGTTGCATGTAGTGTTGTGTATATATAACAAAAGGAAGAAAAACTATGCATTCATAGATACACACACATACTGTATATGACCATGGGAACTGGGGTAACAAAGAAAAACACTGTGTTTGTTTCTTGGTGATCTCTGTGGAACAGTCTTTTGAACACAGTCCTAATAGGCTATTGTCCTAATAACATCATATACGCTCTTACCCTCTCTGCTCTGTCTCTGTTCTGTTCCAGGTAACAGTTTCCACCCATGAGACCCACCTCAGACCTCACTTCATCAGCTGATCCAGATCCAAGACAACCAAATCAAACAGGCGAAAAAAGAAAGCACATGAATCAAAACACGGCTGATCTGAGTTGAATGAGTTACACTTTTCATTTCTACTTCCATCCTGTCAGAAAAACGATTGAAAAACTGCTTCATAAGATGGCACTTCTGTCTGATGTTTCTGATTTAGAGAACAGGTTTAAGGTAAATGCAGCTTCATTCATCAAATCACTTGAAGACAAACAACAAAAGATGCAGGAGAATGCACAAAAACTTCAGAGCGTTTCAGATGAAGTAAAACAGTTAAAGGTACAATCGACCCTTATCTTAGCTGGAGGTCTGATTATTGGTGTGTTAGTATTGCTGTTGGTTTTAGTTTTATTATTTGGACCCTTTGCAGTAGTTGGATTAGCAATTGCATTTTTATTCGCAGCTGGTGCTGTTTCTTCCATCCTGGGTCTGCTAACAAAAGCAGCAGTATCTGTGAAGAAAGCGGACATAATAGTGAAAGATTTAAAGGAAGCAGCTTTATTTCTGAGGAGGAAGTTGGAAACAGTAATGCAGTCCTGTGAAGACCTGCGCAGGAAATCCAGTGGTCCTGACACAGCCAATCTGATGAGAGTGGAAATCAGCATCCTGGAGCTGTTCCTCCTCATCGACAGCCTCAGAGTTACAGTAAATGAACAATGCATCGCAGAGGTCTGCGATCAGTACAGAAAGACCACGGATGAGTTTGAGAGGATGAAGATTCGACTCAGTTTCTATGGAGAAAATCAATGAGAAAGTAAAACTCTACAGAAACAGAGAGACACCAGAAAACACAACAGGCAGTTTTGTGGATTTGTTTCCTTCTTCGTCAGAACTGTATTGATCTGTATGGGACATTTGCATATTTTTGGGGGGATTTCTTTATTTTTACCTGATTATCTGCCTTACCTTCTATGACTCTGTTGTGACCTCTGCCATCTTCTACTGTGTGGTCTGCTGGGGGAGCAACACCACAGCAGCTGACAGGAAGAGGCTGGACAAACTGATAAAGAAGGTCAGCTCTGTCCTGGGAAGTCCTCTGGAACAGGTGGAGGAGGTGGGGGAGAGGAGGTGGACAGGCAAGCTGTCCTCCATGATGGACAAACACTCCCACCCCCTCCAACACACACTCACTGCACTAAGGAGCTCCATCAGTGACAGGATGAGACACTCCAAGTGTGTGAAGGAGAGGTATCACAGCTCTGTCCTTCCTGCAGAGGTCAGACTCCACAACAGAAACTGCTCCAAATAACTGTGCAATAAACTCTACCCCTGTTCAACCTGTAGCATGATCAACATACGCACAACTGTAAATAGTATATGTAACTTTTCAATTTGTCTTTATTTTTGATTTTGCACTTCTTCTGCTCTTGTGTGCTTTTTGTGCTTCGCTGCTGTAACCTGGAATTTCCCCTTGTGGGACAAATAAAGGCTTATCTTATGTTATCTTATCTTATCTTATCTTACATTTTACATTTCTAGTCCACTGTTCATTGTTTTGACATGTCTGGAATCCATTTGAGGTTTGAAGAAGAAACTTGATGATATCATAATATAGATGTGTGTAAAAAATGAGCCTTAAACTTTATTAAGTGAGTCATAAAGTTGTAGATACATAGCATTGATTTGTTTGGAGGTTTTGTTAGTCCTCAGTGTGTTGTGGTGCAAGACATTCTCCAACTTGTGAGAGTTTGGAATATTAATTTTAACAAATAAAGGCCTGAAAGAATGTCTAAATAATGAGGAACAACAGAATAATTTTAGCTTTACCCATTCCTCCACAGTGCACACATAGCTCCATGTCTTCTCTATTTCGATAGTTCTGCTGCTCTTTTACAGATGGAACACTTTAGAACAGGGGTGTCAAACATGTGGGATGAATTTGCAAAGTACAAAAATTTCACTAAAGCTGTTAAAACTCAAGGGTGTCGAACTTGTTTTAGTTCAGGGGCCAAATACAGACCAAATGTGAACTAAAGTAAAATAATAGCATAGTAATCTATAAATGATGACTCCAAATTTATTCAGTTTAATGTGAAACGGATAATATTAAATTATGCCTATAAATAATGACAACTCCAAATTTGTCTCTTTGTTTTAGTTCATAAGATTTATTTGTGAGAATACTTACATTAACAAACTATCCTTTAACAATAAAACGTGAATAACCTGTTCAAATATCAACCTGACATGTGTAAAGAAAATGAAGTGCAATTTAAACAATATAATGCTAAAAGTTTTTGTAGATCTGATCTGTAATACATGTGTATAAATAAGTTGAGGCATAATATTGTTAAAATTGCACTTTTTTTTCTTATGAAATGTGATTTTTCTCAGGCTATTCACATCTTTTTTGTTTGGATAATTTGCAAATGTAAATATTTTCATTATTTAATGGAGATTTTTTGCACTAAACCAAAGAGAACTAGAAAAGCACTCAGAGAGCACAGACCTCCACCAAGGCAGATCAGTCACACACATCCCTTGATCACCACCAAAATTTAATCATTTGTTCCTTGTGCCAGTATCAACATTTCCTGAAATTTTCATCCAAATCTGTCCATAACTTTTTGACTTATCTAGTACACGGACAGACAGACAGACAGACAAACTAACGCTGGCAAAAACATAACCTCTTTGGCGGAGGTAAAAAATTTGGAGCTGTCATTATTTCTAGCAGTATATTTCAAACTAGGGGTCAGGATCCCATGTGGGGTCGCCTGGAATTCAAATGGGGTTGTCTGAAATTTCTAGTAATTGATAAAAATAAATAACTTACTAATAAAAAAAAATATATGGTGAGTTGACAGAGACAATCACAATCCATAAAAGACATGACAAACTGTGAGTCTGAAACTGAAGCACTGTGGTTCTGTTTATCTGTCAAATGTTCATTGTGGTCGGTTTCAGATGCTGCAGCTCTTTCATAATTCATAGTTTGAGTTCTTGTTTGTTCAGTATTAATTGTCAGCCTTGTAAATCCAAGCTGGACTGACTGTACATATCCTGACCAAGGAAAATAAAATTCTCCCTTTGTGCAGTAATCTACACCTGGCTTTACTGCCTCTGTCCATAATAATATACATTATATAGACTAAATGTCGTCTAAAATTAATATTTATTTGCAACACAGTATAGCAAACTATTACATGATCAAAAACAAATTAATTTTAGCAAAAGTAAATATCTCTGTTTTGAATGTCTGGGGTTGCCACAACTTTGTGATGTTAAAATGGGGTCACGAGCCAAAAAAAGGTTGGGAACCACTGATTTATAGGCTATTGTGCTATTATTTTTCTGGTCCAGACCACTTGAGATCAAATTGGGCTGAATGTGGAACCTGAAAGAAAATGAGTTTGACACGCCTGTTTTAGAAGATGTCACGTCCTGAACTCAGTCTCAAATTTATTGTCAAAAATCTCTGAATATGTCAGTGGTGATTCTGCAAAACTAATAGTCACTGAAACACTGCTTAAATCCAGTGTTAGTGCCTGGTGTTCTGCTGTTTATTTTCTTCTCTCTCTTGTTCTGTCCTGCCTCTAAACTCAGAAGTCACCCCATGAGGTGATCCAGATCTGAGACAGCCAATCACAGTCACATTAATGCAGGTAAGTCTTCCAGTACTAATCTGAGAGCAGCTGGATCTGCTGTGCTTCTGGGAACACCCTGAAAAACCTGTTCTGGAGTTTCTGCAGAGACAAACCACTGAACACGATCATACTGGAGACACGTGAAGAAAATGGACTTTTTAACCCCATACAGAGGAAGAAATGAGGTATTTTTCCAGAATTATTCTGAACTAAAGAACAAGGTTAATCTAAATGCAGCTTTATTCAACAGATTATTTGATGACAACTACCTCACACTGCAAATGAATGTGCATGAACTTCAGAGGACCTCAGATAAAATAAAAATGATACACAAAGAATATGAGCTTCTCCGAGTCAGAGGACCCATTATTGGACTGTGGACGTTGTTCATGACTGTCATGTCACTGTTCGGACCTTATCCTGAAGTTGGAGCTGCAATGGCACTTTGCTTTTTTGCCAGTGCTGGTTCTATCATCATGAGTCTGCTATCAGAAGAGACACAATGTGTGAAGAAGGTGGACATAACAGTCAACGAATTCAGACAAACGGCTTTATTTCTGAAAAGAAAGTTGGAAAAAGTAATGCAGTCGTGTGAAGACCTGCGCAGAGAAACCCGTGGATATGAAACAGCAAATCTAATGAGAGTAGAAATCAGCATCCTGGAGCTGTTCCTGCTCATCGACGGCCTCAGAGCTTCAGTGTCTGCAGACTGCATCACAGAGGTGTTCAACCAGTGCAGAAAGACCATGGGGGAATTTGAGAAGATGAAGATTCGATTCCTTTTCTATGGAGAAAATCAATGAAAATGTCAAATCCTAGGAGACAGCTGTGGGTGTCTCCCACTGTAAACAGGAAGTAAAACACTGACAGAGAACAAACTTGAGTGCAAGAGCGTCTATTCCATGTGTGTGTCAGAGCCTTTGGATCTGTCACTGAACATTTCTACACAAGTGATGATCATGTCCTCTTCATTGCATCGAAGAAGAAACATAATCACCCCTGATCCCAGCGTTGGTGCCAGGTGTGTTTTCTTCTGTTCTTTGTTCCAGATCCATCCCAGTCACTGTCTGTTACTCAGAGGCAGAGTCTCACTTTCTCAGACTCCTAATCCTAAACCTAAAACTTTCTTTCCACATACACCTCATATGAGGAAAGAAGGAGAAGGACGCTTTTCTTTCTTCTCCTCTTATTTCCTCTCCTTTTCTTTTTCCTCACATTCTTTCTCTTCATTCTTCTCCTACTCTTTTGTCTCCTTCATCTCTTCATTCCATCCTTTACTTTCACTTCCTTCCTACGTGTCTTTTCATCTTCCTTCTCGATCTTTTCCTCTTGTATTTTGATCTTAGTTTTTTTCTTTATCAGATGTTTCAGCCAGTTCACGTAAAGAAAGACAAAAATGAATGCAGTATTTTATGTAATAAAGACTAAATCTGAACATTAATGTGCACATATTATTTAACATATCACTCCAAATTAAAATGATCATATATGGTACCTTAAGCTGAGTGTTCTCATCACTCAGGAGCTTCAGCTGAGCCTCCATCTGGACCATTTGGTGAAGGGAGTCTTATCGGACTGAACTTGCTTCACCTCCTCCTGAATGGCCTCCACAGTCTCTGGTCCTGGTGCCATGTCCTGGTTTGGCTCAACCTGCTGGACTCCAATCAGGACAGACTGAGAAACACAAATGTACATGCATCAGTTACAAATGTAATTCCATCTTATTTCAGATAAAAACATGTTTAGTAGTAGATGAATAATCAAACTATGAAAATGTTATTCAATTGTGTTGTAACTCATTCAGTTGTCTTTATTATCTTTGTTGTTACATGTTACCTTCATAAATTCTTACATGTCAGAAAATTAAACGGTTGTACAGATAATATTCATAACATCCTCTTGTATTATTGAATGTTCTCCTTCTTTTACCAATGAATGATTATACAATCATTGATTTAATCAAACATCAAAGATTATCAAGTACTATAAGGCATGTGTATATGTAATAATGTTCATTTTACATCCTCATATTAATCTGCAGAAATTCACAATCACACAAGTGAACTTAGTAAGATTATGAATAAACATGTCATCATGTAATAACAAAAAAATACACTAAATCTTCAATAATTATCAGCCATGTAAAATGCAATACGTTTCCCTTTAATGTAATTACAACATGAAGTTCAAATGTATACTACAGCCTAGTATAATGACAAACTTTGAGAGTTTGATATTTTTAAAATGTTGATAATATTTCTCTTTATTATTATTATTTTTTAAGAAACTTATTATTTTTTATTTACAAGCAGGAATTAGCTGCAAATTGAATGTAACTATAGTCAAAATACAATCTGATCTCAGTCTCACCTCTTCCTGCTGTGACTCCATGTCGTGGAATGAACAATGTTGATAAATAAACAGTGTGTGCAGTGTGTGTGTGTGTGTGTGTGTGTGTGTGTGTGTGTGTGTGTGTGTGTGTGTGTGTGTGTGTAATATATGTAATAATGTTAATTTCACATCCTTGTATTAATTTGCAGAAATTCACAGTACTATAGGTAAACTGTAAGAATGAATTATGAATAAACACCTTATTCTGTAAAAATGGAAAATATACTAAATCCTCAGTAATAATCTAACACATTTTATTGCATGAATGCAAAATGCAATACATTTCCTTTTGTATTATAATAATTTATCACAAAAAACCCCATCCATATTGCATTCAGGCACATTGGATACAGGGGAACCTCACAGTACGAGTGCACCACAGAACCAGAAATTCGCTTTATGAGCGTGAGAATTTTTGTCTCAAAATACGAGTGGACATCCACAGTAGGAGCAGGTGTTCGTCCAGCAGGTCCAGCCTCCGCAGGCTCCCCTCATGTTCAGGAGCACCAGTGTTCAGACAAAGGGGGAGAGTCCAAAATTCTCAAACCAGGACAGTGTAGTGGAGGAGGCTATCTCTACCAGTAAAGTAAAAGAAGTGTTGGCAAATTGACAAGAGGTCTCAAGAAAAATCATCCAGACAAATTAAGTTGAGGTGGTGCAGCTCCGTTAGTTAATAACAATGGTCTGGAGCATTTTAAAAAGGAGGACAAAGCTGATTTCTCTGGATACGTTTTTAATGAAACGACCTTGAAGAGTGGACAGCAGTGAAAGTGAGGCCAGGAAGGCCAAATTAAATAAAGAGAGAAAACGACAGAAATACTTCTATCTGATGTTTTACAGGAAGGAGAATAACCCTCCTCCTCCTCCTCCTCCTCCTCCTCCTCCTCCTCCTCCTCCTCCTCCTCCTCCTCCTCCTCCTCCTCCTCCTCCTCCACATCCACCATCTTCCTCACGCACAGATCATTTCATCTTAAAGGTAAATGAGTTAAGAAAACCAGTTTATTTGTTTTTCGAATTGAAACACTAAGAAGGACTAGTGTTGAAGAAAACACTACCCAACAGATTCAAGGACGGAGGAAATTCACCTAAATCAAATATTAACTGTCACTGTTTCACTCTTTATTTTGCTACGTCACTACTACTACTATATACATACTACCGCTACTACTACTACTATTACTACACTACTACTAAACATGATCTTCTTAGTGGCTGTTTCAAATGAATATTGTCCTGCTGATTTCAAACAATATTATGTGGAATTTTACCCTTGTTATTCTTATTCTTATGTATGTATGTATGTATGTATGCATTTATTTATTTATTTGTTTGTTTATTTATTTATTTATCTATTTATTTATTTATTTTTTACTGAGGTAGTATTGCTTATATTGTGATTCTAGACACCAGTGTTATATTGATGATTGATTTGCAT
Organism: Sphaeramia orbicularis; assembly: GCF_902148855.1. Classification (NCBI taxonomy): domain Eukaryota; kingdom Metazoa; phylum Chordata; class Actinopteri; order Kurtiformes; family Apogonidae; genus Sphaeramia; species Sphaeramia orbicularis. Next base: position 50,211,510 of record NC_043965.1, on the reverse strand, counting down.
TATATTTTCTATTCTTCTGCTGTTGTCAAGAATTCTTTGGGATGAATCTAATCTGATCTTTCATTTTTAGGATGTCTGCAGATGAAGGGTCATTGACAGTTATGCATGTTTGTTTGTCCACTTGGATGGCAAGTCTGCAAGAATACAAGCACTGTAGAGATGGAGAAGAGGCACAAGGCCAGCATGGGATGGTAACAGGGCACTGGGTGCAAGAGAAGCACTCCTTGGAAGTGTCAGCAGTGCAATGGAGGCCTTAGTTTACAGCTGGAGAGGAAGTGCTTTAGGACTGATTTAGAAAAAAGAGACCCAAAACAAAAAATCCTGGGCCCAAATTCAAACACTTGTTGTTCAGTATGTTACAGTTCACAGTTCATGGTGAACATCCTACATCTTTTATTGATGTACATAATACCTTATTCAGTAAAAACATATACAAATCCACCCTGGTATGACCCCTAAAACACACATTAAAATAAAACTACTGTCAAGTCTTGAAAGTAGAAGTGGCAAAGTGTATTTTCCCAGATACTGCCTATTTTCACTGAGTCGTCGTCTGATAAACCAACAATTATATGAACATATGAATTTACTTCAGTCAAAAACGACAGAGTTAAACTGAAAAAAACAAAGGATGGCGATGTCAGAACACACAATCAAAACAATGCAAACAACAGTCAGTAGATGGATGTCGACACCAGCGACCCACAATGCATTTGGTTCAGTATCTCATTATGATTTAGTGTTAAAGACAGTCTGAAAGAAGACTGAAACTAAACAGTCACTTCCCTCCGTTTTTATGTCTTATCTTCAATGTCTCAAGAGCAAAATACATCAACAGCAGCTCTAAATACTACATTACCCATGAGCCTCAGCGTCACAATGGAGCAGAGGCCTCAGAACATGTTGAAACTTCAGCTGCTAAACCAAGACCACATCAAAACTTGGACCAGGCTTAGTCTAGACCAGGTCAAGACTGGACTGGGTTTAGTCTGGAGCCAATTTAGACTGGACTGGGTTTTGTGTGGTCTAGGTTTAGTCTGGAGCAGGTTTAGAGTCTAAACCTTATTACTAGTTATAAGTCTTAAAATGGAAAGCCATGCTCAGTTAATATTACTATAAATGATATTACAAAATAAGCTGCAAATTGTCTGAAGCATGTTAATTGTTTTAAACTTTGCATCAGTATTAAAGTACACATTTGTATTATTATTATTAATACTCCATAACTTAGCATTCCCACATGCCATATTAAACTGCAGTTTACTGCTTCGTTGCATCTGCTAATCGACATTTCACTGCAATGACAATAAAGTTGTATCTAATCTAATATGCATATCAGAAAACAAACACATTGTGTATATCCATCCACAGTAGACAACATGTATCTTTTAGGTTTTTCATCATCATTTTTCTATAATAGCTGTAACACTCCTCTTCTCTCTTCAGATGCACATTTGATGTATTTAAGTCCAGCCTCTGCAAATCTTGGGCATCAGTGAATATCACAACTTCAGCAGCCTCAACCCCCCCCCAGAGGAGCCCAGGGGTGCAGCTTCAGAACAAAGGCTGCACCACTGGACCACTGGACCCTGCTGACCAGCCATCTTCTCTAAGTGATCAAGTACAAAGAGAGTTAGTTCACAGAAGTCCATTTGAAGTTCAAAACAGCTGCACATTTCCAAAATAAAAGGAGGGACGAAGGCAACAACAGGAATATTTTTGTGGTAATATTATTGTGGTTAGGGTATTGATATTGTATTTCAGATTTTTTGGTATTTATTTGTAATTTGTTAAACATGTAAATTGGGTGACATGTTATCTTATAAATGAAAGACAATAGCAAAAACAATGCTATTCAGTTTCTTTTGTAAGTGTCTGTAAAATGCCAAAGGAGGGGGCGCCATATAAAATCCTGCCTTGGGCACCACATTGGGGAGGGCCGGCCCTGACCTGGCAACTCATCTTCTCAGTTTGTTTTAAAGTGAACTTGGAGACGAAGTGATGGCATTTTCTTTCTGAAACAGTATGGCAGGCCAACGCCGTCCAACAGCTTGTTTTATTTGGCAGTAAATGGCTTCAACTGTTATCAGTAAATAGGACTGTCAGTTCCACTCATTTCAGTAGAATATTTAACTCATTATTTTACATATTTGATCTTTTTCTTGTATTTTTACTGATTTCTGGATTTTAAAGATGTGTGTAAATTTGCCATCAAAGAAAATATTGATTTATTAATGTCTTCATGTGTGACTGTGTTACTGTATGTGTAGCTGCATTGGTTTAATAATCGGCCACGTTTCATACTGATGTTTCTATGAAGATTTATTTTAACTCAACATCAAACAAACTCCAACGTAAAAATCCAAAAAACACCGTGACAACGTTAGCACCATAAACCGAATGCAAAGTCCCGTTTCTTCTTCAAAGAGTCTGTAACTGCTCTGCATCTCTTCATGTGCTCTTCCCAGAATCCTCTTGTCAAGACCCTTTTATGACCGTTACGTAACAAACTTAAATAAAATGGAAATTCTTTTTTAAAAGGCACATGAGGTAATATCTCATTTTTAAAGCACAAATTATAAGTCATTTTTAAACAAAATAAAATCATGAATTGAACACTTAATACTGTTAACACATAACACTGTACTCTCTAAAGACCACACTGTCTCTCTGACAGTTTATGTTTATTTATTGTCAGACTGAAGAGTTTTTCAGAATATGCTTGATTTTCTTGACTTACTCTTACACATGCAGATAATTAGAATGATCTCATATTTGTCTTGAATGTTTCAGGCTGAACCTGAAGCCACATTTTATTGAACGATGAAGTTGTTTTCATGTGGTTTTATTTGAGGTGAAGCTGTGATTTTGTGTGTTTTGAACTTGATCCTAAATGTAAATTAAATGGACTAAGTGAATGAGACATGAACATGAAACCACTTATTTCAGTGTGAACTGTGAATAAACCTCAGTTGAAGGTCTGGGTTTATTCCGTGTTTTGTACTCAGTTCAGGGTCATGACTCCTCAGTCACTTCAGTGACAAATGTTCTCAAACATCTCCATCTCGTCTCCGTCCTCCACTTTGTTTGGCATTTATTCAGTTTCCAATTATTGGTATTTCAATCAAAACAAACTGAACTGAAGCTGTGGTGAAAACTCACAGAAATAAACCAACAGATTCAATGAAATGGTGAAAATAATGAAGATGTTTAATGCCGATTCAACACATTCATGTCAGTTATCAACATTCTAGAGGAAGCAGTGGCCTCTAGTGGCCATCGCAGGAAGTGCTTCTGGGCTGTTTCGTTAATTTGTCAGGGACAATGTACAAACACAATCTCAAAGAGAAGAGATGCTTTGCACCAGAGTTAGCTACAAGCTACTTTCCATCTGCTGTCCCCAAGCAGGAGCACACACAATATAAGACATTACATTACATGCAATACAAAACTAACCTTAGCTCATGATTACAATAGTTAAAAACTTGCTTATGAGGTAGTTGATTTCAGAAAAACGTTTAATTACATCACACTTTATTTCATCTGCACCAATGCAGAGAACCCAGGGACCCAGAACCCACTGACCTAGAACCTGAACCAGAGTCAACCTACGATTTGATTTATTAGAAAAAAAAAAAAAAATACTGTGGAAAAGCAAATTGAAACGGACTAAATGATCCTAAACCGAACTGAACAGAATAAACAGGACAAGACATCCAGATGTCAGACACAGACCCGGTCCAGCTGGTTCTGGTCCACACTGTCTGTATCACCCACTCCAGATCATCGGTTCTGGATCACCCATCCCGGATAATCAGTTCTGGATCACACCAGGGGTCGTTTCTTTCATATTTCAGCATTTAGCGTCAACAGATTTCGTGAACAATTAAAAAGAGTAAAATCAACAGCATCTACAGTTTAAATCAAGAATATTTGTTAAAGTTAATACAGTTGTTTTCATCTCATTTCCTGTTTTGCGTAACCAGGGGCGGAGCATTGTTTAGGTTTGGGCAGCTACACCTGAGGGGGCGGAGCCTATCCTCAGTAGAGCTTCATGGAAGCTTCAAACAGAGCTGTGAGGTCTTCCTCTGTGTGTTCTCTGGGAGACAGTTTGGTCACTCGCTCCTGAAGACAAACAAACAAACAAACATCAATGGTTTTAATCACAACTCCAGTTTTCCTTTAGTTTTTCCAATGCAATCCACTTAATTTACATAGCACATGTAAACAACAACAATGTTGTTTACATGTGCTACACATCATAAAAACAATAAAGCAATTAAAAGAAATACACTAAAAACAATAGTTTTCGAGACAGTATGGGTTTTTGACGTTTTATGCCAAAAGCCTGATGAGCTGTTATGTCACAGCTCCGGTCGGTTTCATGGCCTTGACCATGTTTACGACAGTCAGGTTCCTTTACAGCAGTGTTTCTCAAAGGGGGGGTACCACCCCCCAGGGGACACTGGGACAAACTGGGGGAAGTTTGGAATGAGAAAGCTGAGAGGGGGGCGCTGAGGCACAAATGGGAGGAATTAGTTAGTTATACATCACTTGCCATTGCCCGCCCCCCCCAGTCAGTAAGAGGTCAGGTAAAGGTCAATGAGTGGAAGTCCACTGGATGTCACAGATGAACACAACAAGGTCAGAGGGAAAGTTTTCAAATGTTCTGAGATCGTAGAACATTCAACGCATCTAAATGAAACTGAGCTGAGGAGGATTTGACTGGAAACGGTCAGCGGTCAAACGGTCAGCGGTGACACTGGATGGAAACATGAACCTGATCCCATTTAACAACCAAATGCTCATGTGGCTCATCTTCTATGAATGTGTTTATATATGAGGTTCAGGAGCCCAGTCCATGTCCAACACTTGTGTGATTCTATCCAACCTTTAGGTCATTTTCAGTGTTTTGTGACTGACCTGAGGGATGGTTCCTTTGACCAGAGCCGGAACATCATCTTTACTGTATCCGACCGCCGCCAGGCCGTCCTCCACCTGCAGCGAGAACAGAAAACCACGCAGCGCGTCGGCCAGAACCGCACCGGCATCTGCACGCTTCACCTGCCGCACGTCTGCACCTGAACACAGCACAGACAAGGAGTTAACAGTGACCCTGAACACAGCACAGACAGACAGAATATACTGAACCCGAATGAAGCACGGACAGGGGCAATATACGGAACCTAAACACAGCACAGAAAGGGGGAATATACTGAACCCAAACACAGCAGAGGGGGAATATACTGAACCCAAACACAGCAGAGGGGGAATATACTGAACCCAAACACAGCAGAGGGGGAATATACTGAACCTGAATGCAACATAGACAGACGGAATATACTGAACCTGAACGCAGCAGACAGATAGAATATACTGAACCCGAACGCAGCACAGACAGGGGGGAATATACTGAACCTGAACGCAGCACAGACAGACAGAATATACTGAACCTGAACGCAGCATAAAGATGGAATATACAGGCTGTAAGGTGAACCATGAAAATGTGTTTGGAAATTTAATCTCGCTCCGACCCTCTACAACTATGTAGCGTTGACTTCATAAAAAAGATCTATTCACACCAACTTGGTATCTTAAAGTTGTCATCTGATATTCCTGCATTTTTTTGTGATCGTTGTTTTAATTCGGTACTAACTTGGTCTCGGTGTAATTGTGTTTTTGTTGCTTATAGCTGTAAGACACATACGGAATTGTTTATAATCTCTTTCACTCATCTTTTGAGGAATTACTTGAGCGTTTTCCGTATCATTGTTCCAGCCTGCTGAACCCAGGAGGCGGTTTAGCATTTGGTTACAAGAGGCGCTCACTACATTGGTCTGACATGATCATGAGATGGCCACTTCACCATTCTATGGGAAAAATCTTATTACGCCTAGACCGAGCTAGTGCTAAATTAAAACAACGATCACAAAAAAACTGCGGGAATATCAGACGAGAACTTTTAGTTTCAGACATAACATGAATACATCTTTTTTATCAAGTCAACATTGTGTTGTTGTAGCAGGTTGGAGCAAGATGAAATGAAAACCGGGTTCATCTGACGGCTCAATACTGAACCTGAACGCAGCACAGACAGGGGGAATATACTGAACCTGAATCCAGCACATTTAACTCTGGTTAACCATGTAAGCATGGTGACCTTGGGGTTAAGTGTGTATCCGTGGTAACCCTGTGGTTGGATCTGACCATGTGTGGTTCGTGTTCTGTCTGAACATGATGCGAGTGCTTCACTGTGTGTCTGTACCCAGGATCTCCGCAGCCTCCAGGTGGCGCTCTGGACACATGGGGGCGGTGAAGTTGAAGACAGCGGGAGACGTGAGGACGACGGACAGACCATGAGGCTGAAAAACACATGTAACAGTTACAAATGAAGCATGATAAAGAACACATGTAACCAGGGTGCAATTTGTCAAAAAAACAGATGGGGGGGGTTAATCATGAAAAAACAACCAATCGATCGGCCTAATTTTTTTAAGTTAACGGTAGGCCCTATTACATGTTGAACAGTTGAACATTCATCTTTAATGCAAACTAAAAATATATGAAACATTTAATTTTCTGCGACGACCATACCTGCGATGTAGAAGGTGGTTTAATTAAGTTTCAGGACCGTGGATAAGGGCCGATCATGCCAACATGGTAGAGGATTTATGGCAAACGGGCAACTCAATCAGACTGTAAAACGTAAGATAAAACCTAAAGATGCAGTTGAACATGTTTCATTGGCACCTGCAAGTGTATGTCCTGTACAGTTGTGTGTGTGACAGAGTGAGTGAGTGAGTGAGTGAGAGAGAGCTTTTACGTATTATTCCCCCCATTTTATTCATCTCCCCCTAGCCCCCGCGTCTTACAATTTATTGATCCCCCAGCTTACAAGCAGCTGTATGGTCTGCGTGTACTTGTACAACAAGCGCCCCACACCCACCCCCAGGTCTGGGGATCCATGCGTAACTCTGAATACAGGTTTGCAGGCGCGCCAGCTGATATATACAGAGAGAGAAAGGTAAGTTACAAAATGTATTTATGTGCATGGGGATGTTCGCGAATTCCGAGACTGCTGACAGTTCGGTTCAGGGGAAAGTTAGTGCCAGTAATGTAGGTTATAGATGTAAAACTCAACCTGCCTTTTATTTAAATTGGTTGGTTGTCACCCCTGATGATGAAATTCATTCAGCAGAAGTAGGGATGTAAAAACCAGAGGGGGGATTGATCCCCCCCAACAAACTGCACCCTGCATGTAACTAATACACATCTGGAAAACACAGATTGACATTTCAGTTTCATGGCCCATGTTTGTTTCATCTCAAAAATGTTTTAAAACATTTTAGATTTTAATGTTTGACTAAATTTGTTTTTGATGAATTGAAAAACACAAACAACCACCTTTCATTTTCACGTCTTGTAAATCTTGCACAAAGAGTTTACCGTGAAAGTTTAGAGGTTAAAATCCTTAGACATTGATGAAAACATGAAGAACCCTGTGGAGAACCATGTGGAGAACTGCATGGAGAACCGCGGGGAGAACCTCTGGTTTACTGTGAGACTGTGTTGGGTCAGTTTTCTGGCCCGTCTGAAAATGACAGAGGGTCCAGACTCACCACCAGGGCGTGCTCCACGCTGTAGCCCTTCGCCGAGTGCGTCTTCACGTTGCCAGCGATCGGATACGACATCCCGTGACTGCAGACACACAAACACTGTGACCAGCAGCACATTGTGATGATCAATTTTAATCAATAGTGGATCAATGTGTCTGACCACAGGTGCACTCCGGCATTCCCGAAGCCAATACCAGCGAACACGCTGGCCAGATGCATGCTGGATCGGGCTTCCAGGTCCTCTGGGTCCCGCACCGCACTGAAATAGACCAACACATCAGGGTTACTGTGGAGAACCCGAGTCCAGGTCAAACCTTACTGATCCTAAATGAAGCCTTGTATGAACTGAGTCCAAAAGCCTCCTGGACAGGGTCTGTCCTGGTCTGGGGTCAAAGGTCACTGAGGTTTTAGATCACTGAAGGAATGTTTTAAGGCAATGGAATTACTCCCATCTTTTAAAATTAACTTCTTGTATTAATTAATTGTCTTTATTCTATTTATTTTTACCTTGGAGGGGAAGGTGCAACATACAGATTAGGTGTAATACATAATTGTGATTATACTGAATCTAAAATCTTGTGACTGAGTGTTTTGTTACTATATATGAATGAAGCAACATGTAGCACTGTTGTCCAAAACAAATTTCACAGATTTTAACCAGACCAAGTAAAACCACATTGTGTTCACATTCCAAAGACCTGGTGAGGGTCCTGGACTGCTCTAATGTGGTCCACAGAACATGAGACCACAAAGACCCCACACTGTTGGAGTCTTCAGTCCATGAACGGCTGAGACCTGACCAGGTGGTGAATACTGAATCCAGTGCTCCTTCTGAGGTTCCATCTCAGAGGGTTCTTTGGCTGTAATGTTCTGTGTTGGTGCTCTACATACCAGTACTACTACATATCAGGTCAGAGTCACAGTCAACGCGAGGAAAGCTGTTGGTCCAAATGGAATCTCTGGAAGGATACTTATACTTAAGGCATGCACCGACCAGACAATGTTTTTTTTTTACCATTATCTTCAACCTCTGGCCACTGCAGTCTGTGGTTCACACCTGCCTTAAGTCCGCCACCACAGATCCAGTGAAGACCACAGTGAGCTGCCTGAACGACTACCAGCTATCATAACCAAATGTTTGGAGACTCATCTGACCCTACATCAAGGCCGTCATCCTGTTGACCTCCATCCACATTAGTTTGTGAATACACTGTATGCACAATTATTAGGTAAGTTATATTAAATGTGTTATTGAACAACTACAGTCAATTCTGGATGTTCACAGACCTCCAACCTGAATACTTAAGAAAGGTAAAGTGAGGCTTTGTCTTACTTACGAGAATATCTATGGGCACACAATTATTTGGAAATTATTAATTATTATGCAACTAAATGAAAAATTTCTCATCTCACTTTTTTATTTTAATCTGTTAAAGTTGATTCTTTTTAAATCTTTTGCTGTTAATTTGTCTGTTTTCTTCTCTTTCCAGATTTTGTGACCCTGTTGACTATTTGCTATAAAACACGTGATCATCTGGGGGTCATGCTTCAATAGGTATACTGTTTCAAGATCATTTCATCTGACTGAAGGGAATTTTACAATTTTTGACTTTTCACTGTTAGTAAAATCCCTTTTTTTAAAATCCATTTTACCTGAAGTAAAGAAGCTGCCTAATAATTCAACTGGAAGGGTGGGGGGGTGGGGGTCGCAAGTGACATCATTGTGCGTGCGCGTTAGTGACAACTGTTGTGCATCACAACATTGTAAATTTATAAATCACTCAGCCCCCCCCCCCCCCAACATATCACATTGAGGTCTGTGAGCTGGGCGTGGGTGGGGGTGGGAAGGAGATCATCCAGCACATTTTCCAGTCCATCCGCACCCTCCCCCTGGTTGCGGGGGTCTGTGAGCGAGGGGGGGTATTGTCATATTGGCATATCGGCTGGCACATTGTGTGTTTGTGTGTCCCCAGTCATAAATTTGTGTTCGGGGCAAAAGGTTGTGAATGATGTAAGTATTTTTTGCTAAACTGATTTTAATTGTTCCTGGAACATGTTTTATTCTAGTATTAGGTATGGTTCTGGTTGTTCTGTGTCACATGTCGGTTACCGTCTCATGTACTTGGCGACCACACGGAGGGCATGGCGGGACCAGACGTCGCTGATTGGGTTGCTGCCCTGATAGGCGGGTCTGTTGATGGGGTTGGGGGGGCAGGGTTTGCGCTGGTTGTATGGCAGAGCAGTGTACGACTCCAGAGCGTGACTGAAGGACAAAACACAGCTACACGTTAAGAACATACAGGCAGTTTCCATGGTAACCACTACATGTGATGTGACCGACCCCCTCAGGAACTAAAGAGCATCAGTCCAAACCCTTTGGTCCAGGCCTCCTCAGACCAGGACCTGGTGGACCTGGAGGACCACCTAACCTGTGATAATGGTCTCACCACAGCACGTCGAAGCCGCTGTTGGCCACCACTCTCTCGGGCATGCTCAGTGTGTGTAGCGGGTCAACGATACCCAGCGTGGGTCTGATGGCTCTGCTGGCAATACCTGAACACAGGCACCCAATCTGAGCTCAGAACACAGAAACAAACAACAGCCAACGCACATGTGATGCAGAAGTCTACCTGTTTTCGCTTTGAGAGGCTCATAGTCAAAGATGGCGACTCCGGTCGTCTCACTGCCAGTGCCGGCAGTTGTAGGAACTGAACAAACAACAAACCATAAAACGGACGCAAGAAACAAACTTTACTTCATACCCTGGTTTGGAGAGCTCATGGATCAGAGCACCAAACTCTCCTGTTGCTATAGTAACCAGGTACAACCTGCGATGAGGGGCTTCAGAGCTCCGGTGATCGGTTTCCCCTTTCCGATCGGAGCGTTGACGAAGTCCAGAAAGTCGGCATCAGGATGACAGGCATACAGATTGGCTGCCTTACAGGTGTCAATCACGGAGCCTCCGCCCACCGCCACAAAGACGTCAAACGAGCCGCTTTTAGCGAATGAAATGGCGTCTTTGAAACTACACACAGAGCAGAGGAACACCTGAGCAGTAGTTCACCGGCATACCCCCCTCACACCTGTCAGCCAATCAGAACGCAGCCTGACTCACCTGCCGTCAGTTGGCTCCACCCTAACGTTGTCATAAACTTTGAATTCGACCCCATTTCTGGACAGAGACTCAACGACGGCCTTCACCGGAGGGAGGCGGGACAAGTTCTTATCAGTCATCAGGCAAACATTCCGAGCACCAAGGTTCTGCAGATCCTGGAGGATCAAAACCATGGGAAGGAACAAAAAAAGCAAATAAGCAAACGCACAAACAAATAAACACACAAACAAATGTACAAACGAATAAACAAACACACAAACAAATAAATGTACAAACGAATAAACGAACACACAAACAAATAAATGTACAAACAAATAAACACACACACAAATAAATAAACACATAAACGATCAAACACTGACTTTTCCCATGACATTCAGGCCAATGAGGATCAATCAAACCGTCAATTGTTGAGAATTTACTCCTTTTTTTTTTTAACCTTTCAGTCTCTGTCACCTCAGTGGTTGAATTTTTAGACTTTTAAAACCTTTAGGACAAAATAAAACCAGTTGTCTAGCAAAGGAAGCTCTGAACTGTCATTAAATCCCAGTCGGTTTTGCTCTTCCTCTGTGGTTCTGTCATTGCGTCTGTCACAGTGCCCCTGACAGGCACCTCAGTAAAGACCTCCTTCCATCTCCAGTAGGTTCATCTTTTCTCCAATGAATGTGACAAACTCTGGGTTTATTTAGTAAATCTAAAAAAAAAAGTGTAAACTCACTAAAAAAAATAACTTTGACTCATGAGGATGTTTAGTCTGTAATTTGTGACCTTTGACCTCAATGTGGGAGGGGTCACTCTGTAGTCTGACCACTATGATTCAAATAAAAACATGAAGCAAGCTAGCTAGCTCGATAGAGATACTTTAATCCTGAGGGAAATTCAAGAACACTGAACAGACCATGGACTGGTTTTTTCTCATTATACTAATCACCTTCCCTTCTACATTTCTGACTAAGTCTCCACCCACAACCATAATAATAATAAAGGTCATCTGTGTCCACTTGGAGATGATGTCACGGGACTGTGGTGGGATGTGGTTACCATGCCAATCTCTCTGCTCACTCCTTCTCCGTATCTGATGTTGGAGCTCGCCATCTGACAGACAAACCAAAACAACCAGTCAGCATCCAGAAAACAGAGACCACTCAAAACCCAATGTTCCCAAAATCTGGGTCTGGACCCAAACACGGGCCGCAGAGGTGCTCTTATTGGGTTGCCAACACTTGTGGTTTTCAGATACATCCCATAATTCCTTTCCTAAAACAACTGAGAGGAAACTAGAATTCCACCACCTTCTCTGGACTCTGTTTACAGGGTGTAGAAAAGGTAAAGATCTGTGATTGATAGCAGTAATCGACCAATTTCTGATCAGATTCAGTCAGATGGGATCCTAGTGTTGTACTCTGATCTAGAGCCCGACGCCAATTATAGCGTTTTACCAATTAATCAACATTGGCCAATATGTAGCAGATATATTAACTTTTTTTGCTGCACGGAGATTCTGTCGCTCGCTGCTCCTGTGTGTGTGTGTGTGAGACACGGAGAGTCAGATGAACAGTAAAGCGAGTTAGTTTTTGTTAGTTTAGTGACTGCATAGTTTGCATTTGAAAGTTGTGTAAATTATATTTGTGAGATAAACAAAGATTTATGCAACTGTTTATCCACCTGTCCACAATTATCTGATAAAAGTTTATTATATCCTGTGTAGATCAGTGCTCTTATTTCATATATCGGTCAATATATCGGTTATTGGCCAATATCAGATATCGGCCAATATATTGGATATCGGCTTTTTTTAGCCCCCAGTATCGGCATCAGCATCGACCCCAAAAATCCCATATCGGTCGGGCTCTACTCTGATCCCAGATCCTGATCCGGTTCAGTCCAGCTTACCTCAAAGGCATAGTCCGTTTTACGGACGGTGCAGGTCACAGCTTCACCTGTAGGATGAGACGTGTATTTCATCATCAGATGAACTGCACATGCTCAGTACATGCTCATCATGTGTAGTTTCTGTGTTAAAGGTCACACAGTCCATAAATACCTTGATGGAAGGAGTTGGAGTGAGCTGGACATCTGCACCTGTCCAATACAACATGGCAGCACAACCCGTTAGATATGCAACACAAGACGTTAGATATGCAACAACTCATAGCCAGATGATCTATTGAAGTATCAGTGAGATCCAGTAAAACAACAGGTTAGTACTTCACTGGACAAACATGACATACTAATGTCATTGGACTGTTCCTATTTTCTATGTATATTTTTATGTAAACGTCCCTTCAAAAGTTTCCATGTTGTGTGATTGTGATAAATAACTTTTAGCAGAAGTATGAGACCTGGTTTCAGTGGAAACATAAACCATTAACAGACTCTAGGGATACGGTTCATTCACTGACCTTCTGAAGACGTAAACCTGTGAACATGACCTTTAATTCAGTTCATGATGTTGAATGGCAACAAAAACTGATGAAGTCCTGGCTTTAAGACCTGATCCACATGTGACAGACCAAACACGAGGCCACTTGAGACCTGGACCAGAACTACATGGAAGGCCACATTCTTGACTAATCTCAGGTTCAAGGACTGAGCCTTTATCTGCATTTATGACCAAGCGTGACCAGGACAGGTCCACAAACCAACACTGACCTTCTACCTAAACAGGTCACTTCATCATCAACGTGTTTTAAGGGGTTTTATCAGTGACCACGTGAATCTAAAACATGCTCACCTTCCTTGGACGAAAAACCATCCATACTAGATTTAATGTTAAACCAGAGGAAACTGCATTCATGATCAACTATTTCTGTTGGGATCTTTCATTTGTATTATAAGTGTTCGTCCTGTTACATTCATACAGACTTAATGGGAGAAACACATGTACGTGGTTTTCAGTTTCTGTATTTCTATAAACCAGACTGAAACTGTTCCAATGGCTTCATTTCCCTAAAGTCCGATTTAACTGTGAGGTTTCCACAGAGTGGACCATAGACAGTTTATGTGTTGAACCATTTATGAACCATCATGGACAATGTTTGGACCATTCATAGACCGCTCACAGACCATGTTTGAACCATTCAAGGACTGTGTTTGAACCGTTTATGTACCATCTACGGACCACGTATTTGTAAATTAAAACCTGTTATGAATTCACCGGACATGAGCTCTGATGTGCGTGTTGTACGCATGCGCCATGTCCGCCGATGGCCCCTACACCTCGGTCTGGTCTGACTGCAGGTCTCGGGTCTTAAAGCAGATCCGGATCAGCAGAGTTCATCCTAAATAAACCTTAAAATGAGCGGAATCTGAAGGGAATCCAGCCTGCGCAGACGAAAACAACACGTGACGTACCAGCGTCGTGTTGTTTACGTAACGGCGTAATGTTATTACGCTTTACTCGGCTTTACTTTACGTGCACATCACAGAGGAACACTTACGCTGCGCGCTCGAGTTGTCTGAGCAGGTGAACGACCCGGTCCCGTCCCGCCATGTCCGTCCTCAGTCCACGAGCCACAAACAACGAACCAGAAACTGGACAACAGATCCTCCGGGCGCGAGGCTGGAATGCACGAGACCGCCCCCAACGCGTTCTTGTACTCGTGGATTGAGGAGGGTCTGGGACCGCCCCCTTCCGCTGAGCGGGGCCACACCAGGGTGAAGTTTGAGCCCAGAACTAGTGATGGGACCTGTGGCTCCTGGAAGGGAGCCGTTCACTGGAAAGAGCCGTTCAAAAGACTGGCTCTTTTATGTGTTTTGCATTCTTTTGAAACGCCAATGTTTTAATGACTAAATAGGCTACATGTGATGACTGACATTACATTTTAAAGGTGTTTAATTGGCGCGGCAGTAAATATTATCTTACCATAAAAAAGAATAGTTAGTTCAAATGTGTGGGCTAAATACATGAGAGGTGACATTTGGCAAATGCCGGAATTTGACTAAAAACATCACGGTACATTATGTGGACTAGTCTGTAGCCTAAAAATGAAGAAGAAAATAAAACATTTTCTTATGAAGTAACATTTCATTCTCCTCAAAACAAGAACAATAAATGTGTGTAAACATACAGAAAAAAATGCACAAAACACAACAGTGATTAATCACTTCAATTACTTAAATACCTGAACTATAGTGCAATTCTCAGAACAAGAACAGTATGTTGGTAAATTGACAGGCAATCGGACACTCCCCCCTTAAAAAAAAAATTAAAAAATGAATGGCTCTTTACAAAGACTCGGTTCCCATCGTTCATTTCAAACAGCCGTTCAAAAGATTCGATTCGTTCGTGAACGTCACCCAGAACTGAGGTCACATCCTGCAGAACCTGGGTCTGAACCTGGACTTGATAATAATTTGAAGAAAGATATTGATATAAACTGTAACTTTTGCAATGAATGTCCTGAAACTATTATTTATTTATTTTGTGCTGCCCTACTGTTAAAACTTTTTGGCAAAAACTCTGATTTTATTCACAATAACTGATAGACATTTTATTTTGTTTTGGAGGAATGTATTGTTTGGCCATTTTGAAAGTAGTCTGCTCAAAAGCAATTCACTATACCTGATTAATGTTTTCATTTTGATGTTGCAATTTCACATTCATTGTTATAAATGCTCAGCAAAAAAGCCATGCATTACTGCATTCTATAACAGTTTCAAACAATTCATTCTCTCAATTAATAAATCCATTTTTTCCCTTCCACACCATGCATTTGAGTCCTATCAATTCACATCCAAGACAGGAGACTGCGGTCAGTGACAGGAGAAGCAGCAGAAGTGAAACGTCAGATTCAGAGGTACCCATATCGGATGCAGGACGGTGGTAACGGATGACTGACAGGAGGCTCAGCCAGGCCCGGACAATTATTTTATTCGGTCCGAATAAAATGATTGGTCAGACTTTTATCAGAAATATATGAGAATTAAACATTTTTGAGTTTCAAAACCTGGTGAATTTCTTTTACATTTTAGTTTGACACACGCTTATTAGCAGCATTTTAAGATGACAAAAGAAAAGTGTAAAAATGTCACATCATATGGTAGAGTTTTAAGTACTCCGAAAAACAAAAGGCAATCAAAACTGTTGAAATCTGTGCTTCTCTTAATATATTCATCTGAACTTTGACACTCCTAGTCAGGGCCGGACTGAGACTCATTTTCAGCCCTGGAGTTTCATACCTCAGACCAGCCCACTTTAGATCACGACCGATTATTATTAAAATCATGGAATTCTAACCTTACATGTTAGGTCTACACACTGTTCTGCAAAGCCTTCTAATTCAGTGTATTTTCTAAAATATTTCCAATTCAGTGCAAGTAAAGGTTGCTTCACAATGTGGATTTATTTCAACAGTGAGTGCACATCGACATCTCCAACATTATTATTCCTCACAACACAACAATAACAGAATCTATATTTTTGTTCTTATAAGTGTTAACATTTTTCAAACCTTTAAAATGTTTGAAATGAAATGAAAGAATATAAAAAAATATTAAATTAAAAAAAAATAAATAAATAATAATAATAATAATAATAATAAAAAATAAAGCTTGCTGCACTTTCTAATAACTATTATTTTTGTATCCTCTGCAACAAAAGATTTCCATCACAACTTACTTGCGGTTTGTTCCATCGTTGCTATTGAAAACTTTTGGTATAGTGATATTAGGGGTTTGATGAGGATGATAAGAAAAAACTGTCTGTATGTCCTGTGACTGAGGGTGAGCAGAGGAACCAAAGCTAACAACAGACTCATCTTCATCTGTGTCATTTCTGCCAAGTGGTTCAGGGTTGTGCTGCTGAGCTGCTCCTCTGTCATCAGTAGACTCTGCGCTCCCTTTCACACTTCCTCCAGTTTCTCTAGACTCACCTGCACCTGGATCACAATAAAAAATAATATCTACAGACATTTGGACTTACTTTACTAATTAAGATATTTACATTGGCAAAATATGCAGCTTTATTTAATATTACTTTGTGCTATTGCTTTTCAGTTGTGGGCTTTGTGTATTTACTGTCTCACTTTTAATAATAAAAATTAAAATAGGTCAGGACTATGGTTTGGGTCTAGAAAGTGGTTTTACTGGAACTAATGCTTATTCACACAGTCTGTTCCAACAGCTCACCTTTTCCTTCCATACTGACAGGAGCGATCCCCTCATCACTACTGGCTCCTGGCTCTGCTTCTGACACTAAAGCACATTTTAAAAATGGTCAGAATTCTCAGCACAAATCTTCTATTTTGCAAAGCCTTGGTGTCAGTTTCATTCATGTAGTGCTGAATCCTGGAGCATCTCAGAGCATCTTTCATACTGAACAAGCCTACACCATACTCTTCATTGGAGCCTATTTATTCTAATAATCTTCCCTCTCTGAGCAGTCCTACCTGCCCACTCTGGACTTGTGGGCTCATGGCTGGTGTCTGGTGCTGGATCTGCTTTCTGACTCTGAGGAGCTACAAGACAAAGTTTCCCAGTTATGGGGCGTCGTATCATACTATTATTTAAACTGCATAACGTTATGTTCCACACCACAATGCCACACAATTCACTGACTCGATAATTAACTAACTTTAAAGGTGGTTTGCCCGGTTCATCGTCCTCATTAGTTGTTTCCAACCGGGAGGTCATTTTTGTGACAAAGTTGCAGATTTTGTCACATTTGGCTGCGTTTGCTTCCAGAGCTTTCCTCTTTTTAATTCTTGCCTTCTCCACACCACCCTTGCTCTTTCTATTATCCATGTTTCAAACAGCAAACACAGCTGACTATCCACAGCCTACAGAGCACAGATCGTATTTGCTCCACAGCTACAGTATAGAGCTACTAACCGTATGCAAGGACATGTTATGTCAGGTCACGGTGTGTCCGCAAAAAAAGAAGACGAAAACAAACAGTTTGCTAGTAGAGGGGGTGGGGCCCAGGAACAGCGGCTGCAGATTACGTGATCAACTCAGTGCTATGACTGAACACCGGCCCCAAAAAATAAATAAATAAAATATTAAATACATATTTAAAGTGAACTCCAGCCCTCGCGGCCCAAATATTATACCGGCCCACCGGGAATTGTCCCGGTCCTCCCGATTAGCCAGTCCGGGCCTGCTCCTAGTAGAAGTTGGCATACTTTTTCTTTCCTGTCTTTCCTACCATCTTTTTTTCTTTCTTTCCTTCTGTACATGATTACAAGTGAGCATTTATGTAATGACTTCTATTGCGACTGATCACTATGTGTGATTGTCATGAAAAGTCTATATTTGTCATGTAAACTGTGGTGTTCTAAATAAAGTATTTAATTAAAAAACAACAACAAAAAAACTGGACTTGATCCTGGTCAGAGCCGTATAAAGAGAGTTACGACACACTTTGACGTCGCTGCTCCGGTGATCACATGGTTCATGTACAGCTGAATAGTTCCAAACAAACTGAGCACAGTCATGTTCTTCTATGAGACAGACAGCAGTGAGTGCATTATTTCATGGTAAATCTGACAATAAACCACACACAACTCTTGTGTCATTACTGTATGTATTGTTGCATGTGTTATACTTTTGAGTAGTGGGGTTGACCACTGAAAGGACTGACTTTATTACTTTGAAAATTTAAATTTTGTGGGGAAGGTTCATTTCAGCTTGAATAGGCTACTTACATGAGTGGTGCTAACTTCATTCTGCATTCTTCAGTTCATTCTGCAATTGTACTGTACTCGTAAGGAGATAAACAATTTCCCATTTTTCAGTTTTACTATTATAGGACTGTGGTACAAGCACAAAACAGTGGTTAGCTGTGAACACTGTGTACCTGCCAAGCTCTGCTCTGATAACACACACAATAAGGTGTTAAGCAGCAGATAGCATAGCAGCTAATTTAGCATGCTAGTGTTAGCACAGACGCTAAACTCATTAAAAACTCAACATTAGCAAACTCAAAATTCAACAGATTTCTTATCGGATGACTCGGAGATTATAAACGCCAAGTTACAGCAGTTTCGCTTCCTTTCTCTCATGAATAATAACTTTAATGAACTTTTATTGGCAGAGTTCAGCTCTACAGTAACTCTCCTCCTAATTAGCATATGACCTCAGCTGACAAACTTAAGCGAACACCACCAGGTTCAACAAAACAATTAAAATAAAACCCACTGATACCAACATTTGGACTGACGTTACCTTATCTTAAAAATGCCATAATTTGTGGTTATATTAGTTTAATCTCAACAGCTGGACAAGTCAGGCTAGCTAACTATAGGGCTAGCAACTCAAATAAACTAATTTTGAATAATATAAAATAGAAATCTTCTTTAAATGTTACCAAAGCTTAAACAACATGATTGACAATAAAGCTATTATATGAATGTATTTGTTGTGTTTTATATTTCAGCATTAATTCTCATTATTTATTTTGTGTTTAGTACATAGTGACTTATTTAATGTATTTTTCCAAAAAAAACTTAAAGTACCCCTAATGGTACATACCCCACTATGGGACACCTTGACATAAGACATACCTAGTGTGACCCCTGGTGGTCAATTGACGCAACCTCCCATTATTTGGTTAGAGTTGAGATTACAACATAATATATTAGAATACTGACTTTAATATAATAAGTGTTAAATTATAAACCCTAATCTCAACCTGTATATTTTTTTTCTCAGTGATGTTTTTTCTTTATTTCATCATCTCTACATCCTTCTGATGTCATGGATGGTGTTATGGATGTGGGATAGGCTTAATAGAACCAGCTGTGGTCATCTGATGGAGTCACATCTCCCATTTCCAAATCCTACTTTTTAAATACATGTGATTCTAATTTGAGATTGAGATCAAAAGTTATGCTCTAAATTAATATTAGGTTAAGTTCCTAACCATAAATGATTATAATAATTGATTACTTTTATCTCAATAGAGCAATTGTAATTTAGGTTTGATTATAGAAAAATACATAAGAATATCATGATAGACAATAATAACAATTAAGAGATACATTATTACATTATTAAGTAGGATTGTAATTATAAACCCTAATCGTAACCTGGGAATGTCTATGTAGGAACTGGGTTTTTAGGTATATATTGAATTGATGACTAGGGTGGTCTCCAATTTCTAGGGAAGAATACTGGGATGCTTGGTAATGTAATGTTGGTGATGCCACAGCTAAAACACATCACCAGCGCTAGTTCATGCTCTATGTTAACATGGATCTTAATAACCCAGACTATCCCATGTGCAACAGTGTTTATCACTCTGTGTAACTGTTGTGACTGTTCATGGATAGTCCATCTTAACTCCCCTTGTCATGACTTATTCTGATACTTTATGTGTAGTTTGATTGAAGTGTCTGGTAAAAATGCCACCCTTGTTACTTTGAACTCTTCCTATTAGGCCTGACTGTGCTCAAGGCCAGGGAGGGAGTGCGTTCTGTTTTTCCATGTAGCTATATTACCGTTGAAGGTGAAATAGAATGTGTTTGGTCAGACCTTACTGATCCACTCGGTGCATGAGCTCTGTCCTCTCAGAGACTGACTGACTCTATTACTTTTGTATTTATACTTAGCCTGCTTAGGGACACATATAAGGACGTATAGACTGATCCACACAGACAAGTCAAGGTAATCCGAACCCTTTCATGCATGAATTATGAAATAAAAGTATTTAGATTTTTTTTTTTTTAGATGAATTTTATACGCAAAATTAGGCTAAAGTTGAAATGCATTTTGAATTTGTTTATTTTTTTTAAATTACGGTTTTCTTAAGAAGATATTTAACCTCCTGAGAACCAGGAAAGTACAAGTTTGGGCTTTGTTTTATTTGTTTTATATTGAAAACATAATGTTGCAACAATTTTTTCAGATGCATTTTTTTTTTTCAATTATGGAATGTCTTTTGCGGTGGACAGTTATTTATGTATGTATGTATGTATGTATGTATTGTTTGTTTCTTTGTTTCTTTGTTTGCTTAAGCTGTGAAACTCTTATCCACAAATGTAGTCAGAAAACCCATAGCTGGGTCTTAGGAGGTTGACTTTGTGAGATCACAGAGCAGTCCAGATTCTAAAACTAAGATGATACTTTTTTTCATTGTGAGCCTTCCCTTCCAACATTGTTAGTATAAATGTAAAGGATAAGAAATATAATAATAAGATAATTGGTACTGCCCTGATCCATGTCACAGTCCACTATGATAAAGGCAAATTCAAAGATTATTAGATGGCCTATTTTTCCAAAAGTAAAAGAAACTCACTTCGAAATCATCCATAATATTTACCCAGTTGCAGAATTTCTCAAAAAGCATTTTAAATTTGAAGTAGATGGTTGCTCTGTCTGTGCCAAGTCTGAGGAAACATTAGAATATTTGTTTGTTTTAAAACCAATTAAGAATTTCAGTTTGACATTAAGACTTGGATGTCTCTTAAAACTGATGATGTACCGTTGCTTGACTCTGTTTGATATTCTTTATTTTATGGATAATTTGAATTCGTCTGTATCTGAACTTATTAATATTAATGTTCTTTTGTGTAAATATCATATTCATTGCAGTAAATGGAAAAATTCTAAGTCCTCCTTTAATTGGTTCATAAATGATTTCAAACTGTTTTTTTTTTTTTTCATCACTTTAAATCAGTCATAAAATTACATAGTGAAATTAAACAACATTTGTTATTCTGACCTTTTTAGTCTTGCTTCAACGGTTTTTATATTATACTTGTTTTACAACTCCCTTTTTGTTCTGTTTTATTTCTTTCATTTGTTGACTTGTCATAGATGTTGTGTTACTTCACATGTTCCTTTTTGAATCTGTTTCTTGTCATTATTGAAATGTCTTCTAGAAGAGTTTGTATATTGTATTGTATGTTCTAAAGTTCATTGTATTGCTTAGAGTCTATAGAGACTGCCCCCATGTGGTGTGGAGAATATTGCCTTTATAACCCTTTGGAAAGTGAGCTTAAACTAAGTGTCCACAAATGGGGACGTCATGCATGAAAGGGTTAACTTGTCCAGTTTCTTCTGCTAATAAGTCAAAACTGTTACAAATTACAATGAAATAACATATTTGTGTGTAGTAGAAATGAAGTAGGAATGTTAGCATAATTATCCAATTTTGCTAGGCTGGCCAATTATATGAGCTGTAGAGCCCAAAAACAAAGCTAGGCAGCTTTACAAAGATGTTAAAGATATGTGTTTCCTTTCCACAGCCAAGCATTTGTGCCTGTTTAAAGTTGGCATGGAAAAATAATGAAAGAAAACCACTTGATTCACCTTCCTCAGAGTATCAAGTATAGAGCATGGATGTGAAACAGGACACAGTGGAGAGCCACGTGGTCATTCTGGTCACAGCTGGATATGACCATACTGTCAAATTCTGGCAGGTCCACGCAGGGATGTGTGGCAGGACAGTCCACCATCAGGAATCTGCATCCTTTACTGTCACAGGCATGCTGTGAAATCTGGCACAGAGTTTACACTGCAATATTAAATGGTTTGGGATAGTAGTCAGATCTTATAAGCAGAGACAAGGGTCAGTTCAAGCCAGAAAAATAACAAAGTTAGACTTGACGCTGATATTTGATCACACGTGTGATCAACATGGATGCTGTCATTGGGGCTGTAGTTCAAAATGTTGTAGAAATATGCTTAGCAAACCACTTCCTTAACATTTGCCTCTAGCATGTAAATTTACTTGAGATGACACCTGACACCTGAAAATTTTTTCCCATTCCTTTTCCTGTTTTTTTTTTTTTTTTTTTTTAATTACTGTCATGATATAACTGTAACATTCAAATCTGAGCTGCTACATTTTGCAGAAAGTTTACATTCTGCTTTTTAGGTTATCAGCACATCTCTATGTACGATCTAAACTCTAACAACTCCAACCCAGTGACAAACTACAGCGGATTTCATGAGAATGTCACTTCTGTGATTTTTCACAAAGATAGATGCTGGGAATGATGTAAGAAATTGATAAAAATGACTACGGAATCCTCAACTTATAAAAGATTAACATGGATAGAAGACCTCTAAACAGGTATTACAGAGCAGGAATGGGAGAAAGCTTGCTCCCAGGTGCAAACAATGTCCATTAAAAGCAGATTTAAATTAATTTAATATAACTGGCTTATGAGAACCTATATAACTCCTGAAAAACTTAACAAATTCAACCCCAATATCCCAGACACCTGTATAAAATGTGGAACTGAGAGAGGTACCTTGTATCACTGTATATAGAAATGTGAACATATGCAAGAATTTTGGAGAAGGATAATTAACACAGTTTCCAATATTATAGACAAAGAAATCCCAATGTGCCCGGAGATCTGTGCTCTAGGTCTTCTTCCACAAACTTCAGCACTCAGAACTCATGAAAGTGAGCTGGTGAACCTCTGTCTAATATTTATGAAGTGCCTTATTGCTAGACATCGGAAAAGTGTTGGTTGTCCATCGCTGAATTCCTGGATTGTGGAACTCTCATCTGCAAAGCTATTGAAAGGCTCACGTACACAATTAAACGGAAAACTCTTATCTTCCACAAGATATGGAATTCATTTTAAAATTTTTAGAATCAAGGCCTGCTATCAGATTACCATAACTTACAAAGTGAGACCATACCTTTTCTTTTTTTTTTTTTAATGATGTTTGAGTGTTGTTGATATTTTATGTTGGTTATGGTTGTTGATGTTGGTGATGTTTTAATCATGTATCAGATATACAAAAATGGATGTTGACAAGTATTCAAGTCACTAGAACTTATGCCCTTGCTCATAAACGCTACTCCCTCTGCTGCAAGTTCAATTCAACGTGAGTGCCTTTCTTTTCTATATTCTACAAAACTTTATCTGCTTTAACCGTCTAAGAATATCTGATCTAACTATAGCTGGAAAAAGCTTGAAGTCAGTTCATTTCGGGTATGCTCTGTTTTTATTTCAGGTATGCTCTGTTGGATATATTGGTGAGATGCTGTTGTGCTCTGAAAATGTTATTTGCAAAAAGAACTTTGCATTTTGGGATTTATTAGGAGCTTACTGCTTAACAAAAAAGCTAGTTTCTTGCTCTGACGTTGATGACTTGTTTTTCCATGTTTGTCATCATCTCTTGACTATTAGCCACATGGTCAGCAGATCACACCTGTAAGATCTGGAGAACATGCAATTTCTCACATATGACTGAACTGAGCATCAAGAGCAACAATTTGGGTGAGACATCTAGAGGCTAACCAGCTGCTAAAATTAGCTCTTGCTGCAAACTTAGAACGTCGAACATGCTAATTTTAGCTCAACAGCTTCCTGCATTTTAGTCTTAGGTAATCCATACAATTCATACATGAGTTGAGAGCAAAGCTATTGAATAAATAGTAAGTGTCATGGTGCACTCCTGCGTTGCCACAGACCCCTCCCTCAGACTCATTACCAGCTTCACCTGCTGGCACCTGTCACACCTGGAGCAGATCTGCATTAGGAGCCCATAGAAGCACCTCCTCTGCTCTGGTCCGTTGCCATATCATTGCTCCTGCTGTCACTGCTTCTGACCTCCACAGACGTTCATCTCATTTCACTTCAGAACCATAACCTGGACTCTCACCGTCCTGATCCTGTCTTCCCGTGGACTCTGATGTTTTCAAACCCAGATTTTATCTCGTTCATGTCTTATTTTATGTTAATAAACCCATTTTCTCCCTTCAGCACCATGCGAGTTCAGTCTTTCACTCAGTCGTGACAGTAACTGGCCAAAACAGCAACAATGTTGAGCTGTTTCCTTTGTTTTACTTTTGTTCAGGCACCTCAAACAAATTCATGGATTGTCTCCTGCACTTCCAAGCTACCTCATGTTTTGGGCAGTATTGTAAAAGGTGGTTTTACACGGTTTTAGGAGTGTTGTGCGCCTTGTCAAATTTTATGTGAAGCCCCCTGTTAAAGAAAAATCTGTATTTTTTATTGCAGTACTTTTTGGAGTGATTATTGTACATGTGTGGTGGATGGTTAGACTTAACACTAACAGATTGTACATTTTTAATTCTAATAGTGTTAATCCCAGTGGACAATGTACACCTCGTGAGTAGTATAGTAAACACTAGTTAAATTTACATTTAACACCACAGAATGTTACTTGAATACTGGTGTAGTGTTGAATAGTTAACTCTGTTGGTGTCACTAATTAATGAACTTCGAATGCTAATCTAGTGTTCTTTTCATCTATTGTGGTGTTAATATTTTACACTTAAAGAGTTTGCCTGAACACTGTCATAGTGTTAATCATTTTAACACTTTCAAAAGTGTTAATTTAACACTTAACCAGTGGTTCCCATATAAACCCTGGCTCAGTGTTAATTTCAACTCTGAGGGTGTTAAATTTGCATTTTCAAATTTGCAGTGTAAAAGGTGAAAAAACGCTGGTTTTAATAACGGAAGAAATTTGTTTGTCAAATTTAAAAGCACTGTCAAAGAAAACATCAAGATTTTTAACACAAGACTGAGTAAAAGAAATCAGGGAGCCCACAGCACTGTCAGCAGCTAAATTCAGTTGACAGATTAACCAGTAAAGACCCAAAAGTCCACTGGTAACCAAAAGCATCTACTGATCTAACGTGTCTAATACCTGATGATCCACTAATTCTATCAATACATGTAAATAATTGGTGTAAAATGCAGTTTTCCATCTTTTTACAGTCATCAAATATGACCCATTTGGATGTGAGGCTCCGTAGTGAACGTGGAAACACCGTCATCTTCTACAACAACAGAGTTTTCTGTAAAAAGAAGTAGGCAATACACTGAAACTTTTAAAGAGTCTTAAACTCTTGACTCTTAAACTCTTAAAAGATGCAACAAGATATAAATGACGTAAAAGACAAAACAAGACAAAAACAATGTAAAAGATTAAACAAGACAACAGCATAAGAAACATAAAATGAGAATGGTATAAATCACACAATAAGACATAAAGGCCAAGAGATATATATATAAAAAAACGCAATAAGATGAAATCCACTTCAGAGATACTAGCGTGTTGACCCGTGGGGATCCACAGGTTCCAGATGTGGTTGTTTTCATGCTGTTGTGTATTTATGCATGCTGTACTGCATTTGTCCAGCAGTCACCGCCAAAGTGTTCTGGCCATAGCAGCGTTATTGTTAGGCTATTGTATTCCAAAATGACTAAAATCTTCCAAAATATTTGTCCTATTAACTTGCCATTTTCGCTACTGTCTTCCTTGACCAAAAATACATAACTGCAGCGGTCAGCTTTTTCCGAATTTTCTGTGATTTTGTGTTTGGCCTGTGACCCCATTTTAATCTGGCAACTCCAGACATTCAAAACAGAGACATTTTTTTTCACTAAAATTAATTTGTTTTTGATCATGTAATAGTTTGCCAAACTATGTTGCAAATAAACGTCAATTTTAGACTACATTTAGTCTATATAATGCATGTTATTAGGGACGGAGGCAGAAAAGCCAGGTGTAGATTACTGCACAAAGTGAGAATTTTATTTTCCTTGGTCAGGATATGTACAGTCAGTCCAGCCTGGGTTTACAAAGCTGACAATTAATACTGACTCAAACTCAAAATCCATCTGTTCAAACTGACATATTCACTTTGACTGGACACTGTACACCACACTTGTTTTTAGGTTGATGTTTTGTTTTGATTATGTTTGATGTTGTTATTTTATGCTTTTTATTGTCTGTAAGGTGACCTTGGGTAACTTGAAGGCACCACTAAATAAAATGTATTATTATGATGATGATTATTGTTGTTGTTGTTGTTATTATCACAATAACTCAAACTATGAATTATGAAAGAGCTGCAGCATCTTAAACTGACCACAATGAACATTTGACAGACAGTTAATTTCCCAACTGACTCAGGGCTGCTACAAACAGATTGCACTTTATGTATTTATTATCGTTTAACTATATTTTAATTGTATTTACTTGTGTTTTAATGGTATTTTGATTGTTTTTTATTTGTACTGTTTATTTGTACTTCACACTGTAAAGCACTTTGTGACTCTGTCTGCGAAAAGTGCTCTATGAATAAATAAATAAATAAATAAATAAAATTTACTTACTTACTTAGATAAACAGTACCACAGTGCTTCAGTTTCTACGGTGGCCCAGAGGTGCAACAGCCCCAAAAATTATCCACTAGCCCAAAAAATTATCCACTATAAAAAAAAAAAAAGACAACAGCCCAAAAAATTATCCACTATAAGAAAAAAAAGAACAGCCCAAAAAATTATCCACTATATATTTTTAAAATAACTTTATTATTATTAGTGTACCGACCTCCACTTCCGGTGCGTTGCTTCATTAGCATTAGCCACATTAGCTGAAGGCCTTAAAAATTTTTAGCCTATGCTTTTACTTTTTGTGGTGGCCTTAATTTTAAAGCAAGAGACCTTTTGGGTTAACAGCGCTCCCTTAATTGACAAGTTGGATGATGTTTTTGTTTTGTTTTTTCTTATAGTGTATAATTTTTTTGGGCTGTTCTCTTTTTTTTTCTTATAGTGTATAATTTTTTTGGGCTGTTCTCTTTTTTTGTTATAGTGTATAATTTTTTTGGGCTGTTCTCTTTTTTTTCTTAGAGAGGATAATTTTTTGGGCTGTTCTCTTTTTTTTAGAGTAGATAATTTTTTGTGCTGCTTTCTTTTTTCTTATAGTGGATAATTTTTGGGGCTGTTCTCTTTTTTTCCTTATAGCGGATAATTTTTTGGGCTGTTCTCTTTTTTTTCCTTATAGTGGATAATTTTTTTGGGCTGTTCTCTTTTTTTTCTTAAAGTGGATGATTTTTGAGCTGTTCTCTTTTTTTTTTCTTAAAGTGGATAATTTTTTGGGCTGTTCTCTTTTTTTCCTTATAGTGGATAATTTTTGGGCTGTTCTCTTTTTTTTCTTATAGTGGATAATTTTTTTGGCCTGTTCTCTTTTTTTCTTATAGTGGTTAATTTTTTTGGGCTGTTCTTTTTTTTTTTCTTATAGTGGATAATTTTTTGGGCTGTTCTCTTTTTTCCTATAGTGGATAATTTTTTGGGTTGTTCTCTTTTTTTCCTTATAGTGGATAATTTTTTGGGGCTGTTCTCTTTTTTCTTATAGTGGATAATTTTTTTGAGCTGTTCTCTTTTTTTTCCTTACAGTGGATGATTTTTATGGGCTGTTCTCTTTTTTCTTATAGTGGATAATTTTTTGGGCTGTTCTTTTTTTTTTTTTTTCTTATAGTGGATAATTTTTTGGGCTGTTCTCTTTTTTTCTTATAGTGGATAATTTTTTTGAGCTGTTCTCTTTTTTTTTCCTTACAGTGGATGATTTTTATGGGCTGTTCTCTTTTTTCTTATAGTGGATAATTTTTTGGGCTGTTCTTTTTTTTTTTTTTCTTATAGTGGATAATTTTTTGGGCTGTTCTCTTTTTTTTCTTATAGTGGATAATTTTTTGGGGCTGTTCTCTTTTTTCTTATAGTGGATAATTTTTTTGAGCTGTTCTCTTTTTTTTTCCTTACAGTGGATGATTTTTTTGGGCTGTTCTCTTTTTTCTTATAGTGGATAATTTTTTGGGCTGTTCTTTTTTTTTTTTTCTTATAGTGGATAATTTTTTGGGCTGTTCTCTTTTTTTTCTTATAGTGGATAATTTTTTTGAGCTGTTCTCTTTTTTTTTCCTTACAGTGGATGATTTTTATGGGCTGTTCTCTTTTTTCTTATAGTGGATAATTTTTTGGGCTGTTCTTTTTTTTTTTTTTCTTATAGTGGATAATTTTTTGGGCTGTTCTCTTTTTTTTCTTATAGTGGATAATTTTTTTGGGCTGTTCTCTTTTTTTCCTATAGTGGATAATTTTTTGGGCTGTTCTCTTTTTTTCCTTATAGTGGATAATTTTTGGGCTGTTCTCTTTTTTCTTATTGTGGATAATTTTTTTGGCCTGTTCTCTTTTTTTCTTATAGTGGTTAATTTTTTTGGGCTGTTCTTTTTTTTTTTCTTATAGTGGATAATTTTTTGGGCTGTTCTCTTTTTTCCTATAGTGGATAATTTTTTGGGCTGTTCTCTTTTTTTCTTATAATGGATACTTTTTTTGAGCTGTTCTCTTTTTTTTTCCTTACAGTGTATAATTTTTATGGGCTGTTCTCTTTTTTCTTATAGTGGATAATTTTTTGGGCTGTTCTCTTTTTTTTCTTATAGTGGATAATTTTTTGGGCTGTTCTCTTTTTTCTTATGGTGGATCATTTTTTGGGCTGTTCTCTTTTTTCTTATAGTGGGTAATTTTTTGGGCTGTTCTCTTTTTTTTCTTATAGTGGATAATTTTTTGGGCTGTTCTCTTTTTTTCTTATAGTGGATAATTTTTTTGGGCTGTTGCACCTCTGGGCCACCGCAAGTTTCAGCTTCAGAGTTTGTCATGTTTTTCATGTATTGGGATTGTCTCTCAACCCACCATATATTTTTTATTAGTAAGTTAGTTTTTAACCACCTCTATAAAGTCTGAAGTTTTCCGTCTTGCTCTGTCAATGACACTTACACAACGGCCCCGCCCTCGGCCGGAGCTGTGCCTTGCGCCTGCGCAGTGCGTGTGCCTCTGCTTTCTCCTTCACTGTGCCCCGCTGCACGGAACATCGTAACCAAACTCTGCACACTCCGTCCAGAAATAAAGGTAAGAAACAGCTGACTGTAGTCCAGGAGGCTTCAGTGGAAGAACGTGTAGTTTGGACTGGTTTTCTGTGCATGAGCTGGGACTGTCAGTCCCACATACTGGGCTGGGAGTGAAGGGTGTGTGTTGTAGACCAGCCTGGGCCTGTTTGGAACATGAGTTTACCAAATGTGCAACTTCACTGTTTCTATGTTTGTTCCCTGAACCGAGAGATAAACAGCAGAAAAAAATGTGTTAGTCAGTGATGGTGGAAGTGGACATGGAAACAGGAAATGTGCAGATGTTTAGTGTAAATTCCATGCAGCAGAATGTTTGAGCTGTGCAGTCCATCCTCTAAAATGAAACAGTTGAAGCAGAATGGATGTGAGGTTTGGAAAGTTTGCTGCTGCAGTGTTCTTAGCCCAGCAGACTACAGACGTCCTGCTGACGCAATAACAATGAAAGCCAGAGGTGGACCCTGTCCCATGTGTCTGTGGGACAGGGTCCACCTCTGCGCCTCTGGGCCCACAAATCTGTCTCAAACGTCTTATCTGGATGTTTGTGAAGAAAATCAACGTCCACGGACAGATGCATAACCAGGTTCACCTTATCTGGGATAGGCCACCTTTACGCACGACCCTCGGTGTCATTACGCAACGTGCATATTGACAGAGCAGCAGCAGTGACCTACACTGAGAGTTTCTGAGGGAAACCAGACACCAAGGTCAGCCTGATTCAGATGTAGACTGGCTGTAAATAAAACGTATTATTCAGATTCTGAAAACATTATGCAAAATTGTTTTTATTTGGTGACTCTTTGAAGATCCTGGTGGTCCACTGCTTTCAAACCAAACCTGTGGATTTATCTTATTTTTATTTGAGTGTACAGCTGTTTTCAGATGTAAAAACTTACCTGTACATGTGATACATATCAGCTGATGAAGAAATTTCACTGGGTGACAAAACAGTGATGATTATGGTGAAATCATTTTGTACCATAGTCTTGTTAAGTCTTTATGTCATTTCCGCTTCTTACTTTGTGTATTATTGTTTTCGTCTTTGTAGATATTTTTTTGTTTTTGTCTTGTTAAATCTTCAATATCATCTTCCTTTTGGTATCTTTTACATATTGAATGTAACTCTTCATCTTCTTCAACTTTAACTCTTAACCAAATATCAGCTCAATAGAAACTTGGCATTTTATTGTGACATTTATGTTATGTTTGTCATGATAACCTTCTTTAAGGTCAAACTCAGCCTGATGAAGAAACAGGACTGAATACACAAGTTTTATTCATTAATCACTTATTACTAGGGATGCACCGATACCACTTTTTTCCAGACCGAGTATGAGTACTTACATTTGAGTACTTGCCGATACTGAGTACCGATACGAGTACTTAATAATCCCATTCCAGTTCTTAGTTCCTTTTGTAAATGTGCTTTATTGTCATTGTCATCAGTCTGACTGGAGCAAAGTGCTGCTACTGACATTTAATGTGTTGGAATGAGAGTTTCTCAATCAATCCACCAGGGGGCGCCGCTCTGAATTAACCATACTGGACAAATACCACAAAGAAGAGGAACATTTTTTGAGAAGAAGAAGCAAGTCAGTAATAACAAACATGGAGACGACAGAGGCAACACTAATGTGATACTAATATAGCAGCGTTTTCACTGGTAAGGTTTAAAAGCTTAGCTTCAGGAGGTAGAGAAAAGAGAAATGAGCGTTAAGTTTTGTTTTCACTTCCGCTGGCGGCGGTCCACACCGCTCCATACCTCCGGCCCGGCCCTGGGTAGTTGTCATAAATATATCAGTAGTTTTTAACTCACACAGTGGCTCTTTGAACAGATCCTCTACCTCCACAGTTCCCGCTGGTATTCTCCGTCTGGGTACGCATCCAGAAGAACCTGGAAAACAGATGGAATGTTTGCAGAGGACGGACATAACGCTGCGTCTGTATCTGTCTGTGTCTTTAACATTACTTGCAGTCAGCGTTACTTTTAGTCAGCGTTACTTTTATCGCCGTCATTTATTTTGAAAAATCTCCACACATTATTCCTCCTCCTCGTACCTGCTGCACTGAACGGCCATAAGTGGTATCAGTGTATTTGTATCGGATTACTTTTACAAGTACGAAAACAAGTACACAAACTGAGTATTGGAGCCGATGCCTGATACTGGTATCAGATCGGCGTATCCTTACTTATTACGTTTAGTTGTTCTTCCTTTTTGTTATTTATTTCTCGACTTTCCATTCCTCGTTAGTTCAGTCTGTACTGGCGTGCCGTATGATGTTTATGTGTAATATAGCATAAGGCTTTGCTAACTAAATCATACTATGGAGTGACTACATCACTTTAGGTTCAAGCTATAAATTGACTTAGTGGAACTTGAACACACTTGACCTTACCTCACACTCCCACATTCCTCCTGCTATGTTACACACACACACACACACACACACACACACACACACACACACACACACACACACACACACACACATACACTTGGGGAGTTTCATGTTGTCTGAAGTCGTGGTCCATGTGCTTTATCAAACTGACCTTTTACACAATTTTATAGTTTGTTTTGTAAAGTAGGATTTAGGGCTTGGCGATAAAACAATAACGATATATATCGCGAAATAACTTTTTGTCTATAGAAATATGAGACATGCTCGATACAATTTCAATAGAATTCATTCGTCCATGTTTTGACAGACATAAAAACAGCCAATCATAATTAAGTAGCACCGCACCGAACCAATGACGCTGGAGTTAGGTTGATGCACACAGCACAGGCGTAAGAACAGCCGCAGCACACGCTAATGAGTGTTCCCTTGGGAAAGAATTTGACCGAGAACTTGGGCGACTGGGTTAGTGAAAAGTAGGGGTGTAATGTTGCACTCGTTTGTACCCAGCTGTTTTGGTTTGGGGCCTTCAATATAATACAGAGGTGAACCGAACAAATACATGTAGCCTTTGTGAAGAACACAAACACTTGCCTTTCCACAAAAAACCTTTTTGGAATGAAGATTTTATTGATTTGAGGTGTCCACCAAATTGAATGGTCTGTTTTATTTGTGTTTTCTTTTAAAACTTGAACTTGAACATTTTCTCCTGCTGTTCAGACTTCTAGTTTAGTTTTAAATATATGGACCTGTTATTGATCTGAAACAGTTGTATAATGTTCTTCAGCACATCTGTCAAGTTCAACCTCTGACTGAAAATAAATCATATTTCAATCAAAAATAACCTTCGAATGTCTTCACAACTAACTTATGAGTAGCGGAAAATTTAAGCTTGACAAAAATAGTGATTTGATTTATATCGTGATACATAAGTATGAAAAAAAAACATGATTTTTTTTCCATATTGCCCAGCCCTACTGGATTCATTAGCATGAAACTGTCATGGATACTTCCATGTAACAGTACTACATTTTACTGTTACCCAACACCCAAGCAAATCCCATGCGTAAAGGTTAGTCTCTGTAGTGGTGGTGCCAGTGTTTACGCCATCATAGGTGCCACTGTCAGTCACCATCAGGCTCCACCCTGTCAGTGACTCTTAGGGTTGAGCTCTTTAGTTTGTTGTCTTATGCACTAAACTGTTGCAACATGTGTCAGCTTGGGCCTGAAATTCATGAAAAGATTAACTCCAAAAACTGAAAGGCTGAACCAGGGGAGTTACCCAAACTGTCTTTGAGAATAACAGCTTATCTTGGGTCACAAAGTGGAGTATTTGTCATCAAGACACATCCCATGACTAAGATAAGCTTCTCAGACAATCCCTGGGTTTGTCCTGGGGCAGTGGGGTCAACTCTCAATACAATATATTATCATCATGTTCTGCCTCAACAGTACGAGATATATTACTCAGAAATCATCTGTGTTATATTATAATATCAGTAACAGAAGAACAAAACATGCAAAAAGCCGTAAAAAATCAGACAAGATGAAAATTTAACACAATATATATTTCAATATAATAGAAAAATGAGTGAAATCCAATGTAAAAATTTACTGCAAAAAGAAAATTCTTTGAATCTGAAAAAGAAAATAGACATTAGAGTGATATAGGGAAAGTAGCTTTCATTTGCTTCCAAAGAAACCGTATACCGTACTTTCCAGGCTATAAGGTGCACCGGAATATAAACAGCACCTGACTATAAGCCGCAGGTGTCCATGTTGTGACATGAGATATTTACACAGAAAGATGGTAAACAGAAAGATTATTTAAATATTTATTTCCATACCTTAGCTGCTTTTTTCCAAACAGTGGCTGTAACACGGCAGTAAAACAGCAGTAACACGGCTGGTTAAAAAACCCAGAAAAGTCAATGATCTCTATCTTCATCTTACTTCTGCTCATTGAAACCACTGCAGTCGTCTTCTTCAGTGTTGGAGTTGAACAGCCTTAGAGGTCTCCATCACACACCTTCTGCGTCTCTCCTCCGTTGTTGCTCAATGGCACTTCCGTGCAGCAGCTCTATTTCCTTCTTAGACAGACACATCGATTGCTTTTAACTTAAAAGCTGCAAAATATGCATTTCCTCATGTGTTTTCCATGACCAGGATTTGTGCACAACACACAAAATGATTGTTAAAAGTTAAGATTAAAACTTCTCCTCTCCACATCACCTCTTCCTCCTGTCTGTCTCACTTTTGCGCTTCCTGCTAGAGCGCCCCCTGGTGGCCGTTAGCCTATATAAATCTATACTCGAGCTGCATCGATGTATAAGCCGCAGGGTTCAAAACGAGAAAAAAGTAGCGGCTTATAGTCCGGAAAGTACGGTACATGTCAACAGCTGTCAAGAAATATACACGTTATGTGGCTGACAGGGCCGCATGTTATTTCTTCTATACATTGAAATATCTCAGTGCTTGTATCTATTTTACATATAGTTGATGATAAAAATATGGTCCCAGATTATAACAAACCACAAAGAAGGAAACAGTTAAAGGGCTTCCTGTCACAGACACTAAAGGTTTGGGTTTTGTGTCTGAACTGTTCCAGAACACCACACTCTGAAACGTCCAACCTCAGTCTGTTTAAATTAAGTACGTTCATACATTTTCCAGGGTAATGGCTGTTCTTTTTTTAGTCTTAAGAGTTAAATAAGTCTCACC
Source organism: Sphaeramia orbicularis (assembly GCF_902148855.1). Classification (NCBI taxonomy): domain Eukaryota; kingdom Metazoa; phylum Chordata; class Actinopteri; order Kurtiformes; family Apogonidae; genus Sphaeramia; species Sphaeramia orbicularis. The sequence goes on along the minus strand of NC_043965.1, from coordinate 50,177,051 downwards.
CTTACTTTGTTTTTATTACTCTTGCCACTCCCTCTCAGTGCCTTAACATTATTCATTATTGTCATTATTCAGTACAATACCTTCCTTATTATACCTTCCAACTCTAAATAATTAAATTAAATGTAATTAACTCATGTCAGGCCAGGATAACTGTCTCTCCCCTTAGTTCAACAAGGACATCAGCAGAACAAATGAGCTCTTTGCTTTTGCCTTTTATCCAGTGCATGGGTCAGAAATTGTTCCTGTTGTGGTCAGATAGAAAAATAAAATCTGTCTGGAACCCAAAAAAGATTTAAAAAAAAATTTAAAAAAATCATTGTATAGGCTACACATTTTTATATTTGGATAATTTTACAATGACTGTAGGCTTATGACAGTGGTAACAAAATTTCAAGAAATAATTTATTGGAGAGGGGTTGCAGAAGTGTATGTTGCTTAGACAATGTGGATGGCACGCCCTTGATCTAAAGCAGTACTCAAAGAGAATACATTTTGCTATTCATTTTTTTGTAAAACATTGGACAAACCTATTATTATTGCATGATGGTACAATTTAATATTTATTTGTAAAGATCTAAAGACCCTTGAACCACTAATCTATTAGAGAAGTTATTTGTCAGTACATAATATAGACACATTCAAATCCTAACCCTCAAGAAGCAACAGGAGGATTAGATCAGATCAGTATCTGGACAAGGTATTAACTCCTAACATACTCAGTCTGCAATACTTACTTGTTTTGCAAAAGACACTTGACATGGAAAACTGTGATATAATTTTGACCAGTGCAGTCCCAGTTTAGAGTACTCCAACTTTGAAGTAATTTCTTCAAGCTGCAGGAAGTGGAAAAGTTGTAAATACTCCACAACACTGCCTTTGTTATTCAAGTTCAATCTGAGCAGCAGGGCAATAGACAAAACAACTATAACCATGTTATTACTGCTCAATAATGTCTACATTACCCAGTTCAGTCCAATTTTGCACAATATTTAAGTCCTTCATCAAAGCATACATGAAAAACAACTCCAATATCCTTTGAATTCTCTTTGTAGTAAAGCTGTGCATTAGCAGTGAAACACTATGCCCTGGTATACCCTGATACAGAGCAACAATATATACTAATATATATCAATATATTGTGATTTATTTATTTTTTACATAAATCTTTAGGGAAACTGTCACTAACACACTGCCATATGTATTAAATTTGATTAAAAATGTACTTTTTTCATGCTAACAGCTCAGTTATGGCACCTCCTGTTTTACTTTATGTTGTTACATTGGAGCAGAATAGTAGATTCTTTAAGGCAACAATGCACCATATCCAGTGACTTAAGCCTGTAAATGTCCATAAAATGTGCTGAAAGCCTAAAATCCACCATAAAAACCGGGCAGGCCTAGTAGGCAGGCTAAATAAAAGCTAAGTTATCAGCAGTCACAGCGGTCCAGTTGCCAGAGAATAACTTAAACTACTTAATCCTAATGTTTGATGAGTAAAATGTTTAGCTTGTTACTGTTTCAAGTATTCATTGTGAAAACAATCTGGGTCTGAAAGTGAAGTTTAAAAGTTTATAGATAGCTAATCGATGTGTTAAACCTGTAACAGCGCAACACGGAAACTTTGAGCAATATGTACTAAATTACCTGCTGTGAATATTTGACTATAAACCGCTGAGTAAAAATCAGTACAGTAGAGAATTAATATAGTATCACAATATATAGGTTTATTGGTTCATTTATTAGCAACCCCTAATGTCTAAAGGAGAGTCATATCAATACAATTTAAGGTCAGATATATGTATATATATTTATTTTAATGTGTAAATACTAACTTGCCCACTCCTCAACACAGACACCACCATCTTGTTTCTGTGTTAGCAGTCTCTCTTTCTGCCGCTCATGTTGTTTATGGTTGTCATTTGACCTTTGAGCTCGGCTTCCCGGTTGTGGGTCCACTGAGAGTTAAAGGACGAGGGACTGGTGTGTGTACTTGTATATACTAGAAACACAGGTCGGAGGTGCAGTACAAACACATGCATTTTAATAGGAGTTTTAATAGGCCAGACCTGGATGATGACCTGTTTTGAAACCCTAGTCACATGTTTTGTAGTGTCAGGTTCATCTGGACTAAATATAGAGCAGAATGTTGAGACGGAGGGATGAAGGCCAGGAGGGAAAGGGTCAAACAAAAATGGAAGCTGGAGGAGGTAGTGTGTCAGGGAAGGTCGTCTGTGTGTTGGGTAAAATGACAAAGACAGATCAGGAATGACATGTGGTCAGAAAAGTACAGCTCAGCTAAATGAGAGATGAAGAGCAACAATAAGACAGGACATACTGTCACAGATTCATGGTGAGGTGGTTTAGGAGAGGAATGAGGATCTTAACCCTCAAAGCTGAGATATGAGAAGGAATGACAGTCTACAGTGTCTGTGGGCAAACCCATATCTATATGATGTGTGATATGAGTAAAATCTGATGACTTTTATCAGGTATAAGTCCCTCCATATTGAGATAACAATACATATCATATTAAAGCTCATATTCTGTAAGTTTAACTGATAATCAGCCAATGGAAAATGACCACGTGAAACAACCTCTTTTATGATTACATGCTTAAGAAATACAAAGTATTCATATTTGATTTTCTGACCTTTTAGCAGATTTTCAACTCAGCATTTAATTAGAACAACAGTTACTTGCTAAGTTGCGAACTCAATGCACATTTACATGCAGTGTTTGTTAATGTGCAGTGTTCCTGTTAAACAAACCATTAAAATATATAAAATTAACCAAGTATAAAATATTATATGTTCAATATGTAACACTGGTGTGTGTTTATGGTATGTTTGTGTTGGTAGCTGGTCATTTGTTGACCTTAACTCCATTTCTAAGCTAATGGTAGTAAGTGTTGCATATTGTTGCTGATATACTTAGCTGATGAACGCAGGAAGAAGTATATTGTTTTTCACAGAAATCAGTGTACAGACTGTTATCATGGGTGCATGCAACAGAGACAGTGGTGATATGGTGAAATGGTGATAGCTAATGCTAAGGAAAGCTGTGCAGACAACACACACTTCATATCAATGTAATTTATTACCAAACTATATTTAAGGTACATTTTCCACATAATTTTGGTCTTACTTTGTCAATTGCATAATTTTCATTTTGTTACTGACTCTGAAAATCTGAATAAAATTGCACCTATTGTCACATCAATATTTTACAGTTTGATGTGAGTTCTTCATTTAGTTCTGACTGGGTTGAATCCTTCTCCTGTTCACATGGCGTTCACTCTCTTCCATGTTTATTTGTGTCGTTGTGTTGCACATTTCCTTCCTGCACCTGTACCATGTGGAGCAACACAAAGCACTGTCATAGCAAACTGCAAGAAATAGAAGTTGTATAGCTGGTGATTTGTGACAGAACAAATTAAACAAGAGCAGTGCATGGAGTAGTAGACATTTTCACATGATATATTCTGTACCGTCATGCCACACAGCCTTATGAAGAACCATTTATTTATTTATTTATTGCAGTATGCTGCATTTTAGTAGATCGTTAATTTCTAAACAAACTCCCCACACCTAGGAAGGATTTTTTATCTTTTACAGACTGCAGTATGTTATGTGTGTCATGCACACATCTGTACAAAGGCCTTATCATGTTCACGTGTCAAACACACACTAAATGGGTTGATGTTCTGTCCTATGGACACAGTGTTCCATGTGACTGAGGAGTTGTCCAGTTCTCTGCCTAGGGAGGCTACCAGCTCTGCATGCTAATATTCCCAGCAGCTTATACAATCCCACATATTGTGCACTGTTGGTGTCAAAGCAGAGAAACACAACTTGGCAAAGTTTCTATTGTGCCTCCTTTCCCTTCCCTCCTGTTAAAGAGTCATGGCAGAGCAAGGAGTGGGCAGTGTGGTGCAGCAGGACAAGACAGGAAAAGGCAAGCAGTCAGAGAACAAAGGCCCCTGTACGACATGTCAGCACCACGCACCCAAGGGACATGGTGAGTGGTGGGGTGTGTGTGTGCAAAGACACAGATGACGCATCCTCAGGGTCCTTGGACTGAGTGTTGGCTGCATGACATTCATTAAGCGTAGACAGAACACAGTGAGTTTATTTTAGCCTCTCATTTCCACTGTATTTGATTCCAGTGACAACAGTTTGATGAGCTGATAGAGCAGAGCTGTGTGATCCTACCCAGATCACATCTTTTATCTTTGCACGTTTTCAATTAAAGGTTCAATATGTAAGATTTGCACATATGCTAATGCGACATTTTTACTGGAGTCTGTCTTATGATGCGAGTTGATTGCCTGTTGAAGTTGGCGGACTTCATTTCCAAACTAACACTAACTATTTAGTAACAGAGAGAAAGGTATGGTAAAGGTGCTGAAAGGTATAAAGAAAAAAACAACTGTGGTCCTACATAAATCCTTGTACAGGCTGTTACTATGGTTGTGGTAGGCAACAAATGGTTGTTAGCTTAGAACTGCAGTCCGCTAATATCAACTGATGACCAGCTACCAGTTGAAAACACACTCCATTACAAACCTCATGTGAGCTCCAGTGTATATGAATTTAATACCTTTAATCACAAAAAACTAAAATATTACAGCATAAAATATGGGTTGACATTTGAATTTGGCATCTGAAACATATACATTTTTCTTGTGTCTTTACGATTTTAGTTTCACTTTGAATTAAAGGGAGCAAAAATCAGCCTTCAAACTTGAAAGACATAATGATGACATTTATTATGAAAATTTATTTTGACTGAGCCCTGACCAGAGGCCTGTCTGCATCTCCTGCATTAAACATGTAAGTAGCAAGACATTAAGACAGCTCATAAGTCAATGCAGAATAATCTTAATTCTACATCTGCAAAGTCACCTTGTCAAAAATGTGTTCATATATACACAGAGCATGTACACACTCAGACACACACTGACCCAGGGGACCCTGATGACTGTCTGAAGCCTGGTGCACTGCAGAGATGTGTAGGACTGGTAGTTGCTGACTAACCAAACCTGCTACTGCTCACACTAGCTCTGCTGCATTCACTCTGCAAAGTACAGAGTTCCCACGCAGTGAAAAACAGTATGTAACTTGATTTGTGTCATTTCCAGATCTGCATAAGTATAGAAAACAAAAAATTAGTATGGAAAAATATTTGTATGTCCACATACATAGACCTTCTTCTTCCCCTGTTGGATTTTAAAACTATTTATTTCTTTAAAAAAAACAAAAAAACGTAGCTATTTGGACCCAGATGACATATATAGTTTGAAAAATTCACATAGAAATCTAGAAAAAATCTTGAAATGGAAAATATGTAGAATCCTTTCTGTATTATCGTATTGGATGCTTTCCTACAGAGACATAATAAATAAGGATGTTAGTGTGAGAGTTGCACATTCTTCTTCTGAATCGCTTGCTTGCCTCCGTCAATATTTAGTACATTTATAGCTCCTCCTCCTACCATTAGTTTACTATCCTCTGCTGCTTGCTAATTGCTTTCATGCCAGGCAATACGCTTAAAGATGGCGACAGAGGAGGAGGGCTGCAAATCACCAGCGCCCAGACCGACCCCAGCAGATGGATGAGGGTCTCTGAGCTCGTGCAGCCCTGCCTCAGTACGCTGGTTACAACCGCACTCAAAGGTCCAGTGTGGTTAGGGCTAACAATTGGACTGAATACTCATAATTATGTTTTCTTTAGTAGTATAATTAGAATTGTTGGAGTTTTTATGTTTCTACAGCTCCAAATGGAGTTCCTCTTTTTCTTTTGTGTTGAGCTGCCATCCAATGTTAACTGTATTATCAGTATTTACCATATATGAATGTGGACCACAGATGATATTCCTTTCACTAAAAGCCCAGAATGGACAAAACAAACACCGACTTCAGAGAGAGCCTTCCATGGTTTTATACCCACCATATATGAGGGTGTGTCAAAGGGCTTTCAGTTGGTTGCAGTTTTTAGTTTCTCCCCTAGATGTCTCTAAGTCACACACTGGACCTTTAAACATTTGGTAGAAATGCTATTTGTGAACTGTTGTTTGTGTGCGAACATTGAGCTTCAGAGGCATCTAATAAGTGACTGTAATGTTTATGACTTTTTTTGTTATTTTATGGAAGACTTTCAGTGTGTGGCAGTTGTCTGTGTCTGACCTCTGTACCTCCTCCGTCAGGGTTTAGACAAATATTCTCTAGAACAAACTGTAATGCCTTATAAGATGCTCTAATTGTATGAAATTATATACAGTTCATGTCTCCTGTTGAGGGTACGATTAAAGTTAACTTACTTTGATATCCCCATGGGGAAATTTGGTCTTTGGATTTCACCCATTTTAAGACATACAGCTCCTAGCGTTAGCGTTAGCACATTAGGAGTAGTGAGCTGCCATGGAAGGAGTTCAGGGACAAAGTCCAGATTTTCATCAACACCATGGTCACTATGTATACGTGGGAAACTGGAGGAAACTCACAAGGTGTGGAGAGAACAGGCAAACTCAACACAGGTCTAACCTTCTAACTGTGAGGCCAAAGTACAAACCATTGTAGACATTACATGAACATCATGTGCATTATCATTATTATCATTAACCAGTGAGAAGGTTATTACAAAACACCACTTCGCACATGCAGGTTTCTACAGCTGGTATGAAATGTGATAGGAGAAAAAAAGAGGTGGAGGAAATGAGTCACATGACTTAATTCAGACTTACATCACGATTCGTAGGACTAGAGACTAACTTTACTAACTTTAATGAAAGACTTGACTTGACATAGATTTAGGCTTAGAGCAGTGTTTTTCAACCTTGGGGTCAGGACCCCATGTGGGGTCACCTGGAATTCAAGTGGGGTCGCCTGAAATCTCTAGTAATTTATAAAAATAAATAACTTACTAATAAAAAAGTATGTGGTGAGTTGACAGAGACAATCACAATCCATAAAAGACATGACAAACTGAAGCTGAAACTGAAGCACTGTGGTTCTGTTTATCTGTCAAATGTTCATTGTGGTCAGTTTCAGATACTGCAGCTCTTTCATAATTCATAGTTTGAGTTATTTTTTCTTCAGTATTAATTGTCAGCCTTGTAAATCCAAGCTGGACTGACTGTACATATCCTGACCAAGGAAAATCAAATTCTCACTTTGTGCAGTAATCTACACCTGGATTTACTGCCTCCGTCCATACATTTTATACATTATATAGACTAAATGTCATCTAAAATTAATGTTTATTTGCAACATAGTATAGCAAACTATTACATGATCAAAAACAAATAAATTTTAGCAAAAAAAAAAAAAGTCTCTGTTTTGAATGTCTGAGGTCACCAGAAATTTGTGATGTTAAAATGGGGTCATGAGCCAAAAAAGGCTAGGAACCACTGGCTTAGTGTTTACCTGAGCTGACTTGACTTTGACTTGTACCAAATGACTTTAAAAGGTCATCCTGCCTAAAACATAAGAAGAGGGCAGATTGAGCAGATTTTTTTAAACATGACTTGTTGAAGAATCCTGGAGCCTGTTAGTAATATACGCATCACATGTATCGCTAATATTAATATCAGTATTTTGTGGCACTAAAACCTCTTCATTAATTCATGGTTTGATGTATTCATAAAGACAGAATTTGTGGAAGAAGTATTCACGTCAGTTATTTCTGTAAAAGTATGACGCAGTGAAAACTAGAAAAGTACTCAGAGAGCGCAGACCTCCGCCAAGGCAGATCAGTCACACACACACCCCAATCACCACCAAAATGTAATCATTTTTTCCTTATGCTAGTATCAACATTTCCTGAAAATTTCATCAAAATTCTTCTGTAACTTTTTGAGTTATTTTGCTGACAGACAGACAGACAGAGACAGACAGACAGACAAACCCTGATGAAAACATAACCTTCGCTGTCCTTGGCGAAGGTAATAAGTATAAGTTCCACTATAAATAAGAGAACTGTACAACAAAACTCACTTTGTCAAAAGTGGACTGTATACTAAGTATAATCAGTCAAATACATTAAGTGTCAACAGTCAGTGTCTATTGTACAGTTAAATGATCCCTAAGTAACAATAGTTCATTTTATTCTTCATAAGACCGGTGAATGTTTTAGGCAACTGTTCGGTTTATTTTAGCTTTTTTTGTTTGATGTTTATGTGAAAAAACACAGAAACAATAATGATAGGTCTGTATTTGGATTCAGAGCATTACACTCCATTGCTGTTCATTTTGGAAGGTTGTGATTTATGACTCGACTTCTCATGTTAGATCGTCTGATGTTCGTCTGACTTGACTCGTCACTTGACCTGGACAATGATTTGACTTTTCTTGTTTTGCTTTTCGCTGTGACTCACCCGGACTTAAAAAACTTATTCCCACCTGTAGCAGAAAATAGTACCTGTCTCCATCCATTGGACAAGAAAACAATAGGACCAATTCTACCTGTTATTGCAGCTAGTTCACACAACTAGAACTTTCACTTTATTTGATGCTAATCAGCTGTCAGAATGTTCACAAAATATGTAGGCTAATTTGTGAAAAATGGGTGCCCTATTTGTTTCAGTGATTTTGATGTGAAATTGTTAATTTGTACCAACAATTACTTCTTCTATTTGAGTAACTATTTATGATAATCTAGTCCATGTACTGAGACTTTGACCAATCATGCGTCTTTCCTTTTAAGTTAGTTCTTTTACATTTGTGGAAGGTCTTAGGACACGCAAACAATTCAGGAAGAACGTTTTTTTTTTTTTTTTTTTCCCTGATTTCCGTTTGCCTTCTGAAACTCATGCTGCTTAGCTTCCTATAAGGTTCAAAACTCTGTACAGTCAATAAGAACCTGCCCTACATGTCTTTGTCCTCAGGCACTATGGCTGTCCCTCCTGCATACTCAGACCTGGGGAAGTCCGCCAAAGACATCTTTAACAAGGGCTTTGGTAAGTCATTAAATTCACCACCTCTACTATTGGTATGATATTGTTCTGTCACTGTGACTGTTGAGGATGGAGCTGTGCTGAAGTCAGACTCATATCACACAACCTTTTGTCTGTTCTGTTTTAAAGGCCGGATGTTTATTTGTGCTGCAGCTGTTTTAGCATCATGCTGTTATTTTTTCTACTTCTCCCTCTTTTTCCCCCAGGATATGGAGTTCTGAAACTGGACGTAAAGACCAAGTCCCAGAGTGGTGTTGTAAGTATCGCTGTCATATCAGTAGCTGGGTTTCCATTACCGTTTTCCAAGAAATAAAAGCAATATTTCTACAATTTGGACAAAGTACTTGTGGGTGTTTCCATTGAAGAGTGTTTGGCTTCTGATAGGTGATTCTAGTAAAGTCCTGTCTCGCGACATGTCGTAATTCTCGTAAAATACTGTATACTTCTCGCAAGACACTCGTTTAAGGAAGATGGACACACTGAGTTTCCTTCCAAACCTCCGCGGTGTTTCCACTGTAGTGTGGGTTCATCTACTGCTGTTGCAGTGACTGTCTTCAGCTGAAGAAGAAGGAAATGTAGAATCGTCCAAAGGCAAAGTCCTTATGTATGGCAGCGGCCACACAGTATGGATTTATGGGAGGGAACTGTACATCAGGAATTCACCAACGAGTTGTGGATCCAGAATTTCTGAATGACCCTGGCAACGTTTAATGAACTGTGGGATGTTAGTGAACCTCTGGTGGCACCAGACTTGTCCTGCCCTCGGGAAGCAGTTCCTACACAAAAGTGAGTGGCTATTGCCCAAAACAAACTAGAACCACCTGTTCTGAGTACAGGGTCATACAGTCACAGAAAAAAATACTAGACCGCCCTTGTTTTCTTCAATCTCTTGTTCATTTTAATGCCAGGTACAACTAATGGTACATTTTTTTGGACAAATATAATGATAACAACAAAAATAAGCTCATAGTAGTTTAATTTCAGAGCTGATATCTATCCATTTTCCATGTTTTCTTGATAATAACCAAAATCACTTCAGTTCTTACATCAATAGCTATGGCGTTGTACTGACAAAACAGTGCTTTTAGACATTCCATGTTTTCTTTTCTGTCTGTTTATGTCACATGATACACACAGGAGTTAGTACTTGATTGCATAACCATTGTTTTTGATAACTTTTGATGGTCTTATAATTTTTTCCACGACTGTAGATGAGACGTTTGCTGTGAGCAAAACCACTGTGCACAGATGTGAGAAAATGTGCCAGATGTGTTTCTGGTGCACTTTTGCGCTATACTTCTTCATCGAAACGTTTCAAAAACCACCTCATGAGACTGTAAAAACTTTTTTGTGATCTTTGACAATTTTTGCCACATTTCGGTGTTTCTATTACCGGTTTTCTATCGCGCAGTTTACATTTTGCACATTTCTGAGGGTAATGGAAACCCAGCTAATGAGCCTCATGTGCAGGATGTTCAGGCCTCTGTGGTGTGGATCAAACAGGTGACTCATGACTTTGCAGCAGTTTGAGTCTTATCTGCATGGCATGTACTTGGCGTTAAAACCGAGTCAGCTGATTTTCAGGTGTATTCTTTACTCTTTTCTTTTGGGAAACCTCTTGTATGACAAACCAAGTGTTTACAACACTCTAGACATACACTCTCTTTTGTTGTAACACTGTTGCTAAGCTAAAACCATAATGAGCACTTTCATACAGGGTTTCCTTCTTACCACAAAAACCAGCCTTGTTGAAAATAAATAAAAACGCTGCTCCACTACTGCTTCCTGTAGTGCTGCTTTTCATTTTTTCCGCATTGAATGGATTACATTGCAGCATGTAAATTCAGTGTGGTTTCTCCCTAACTTTCCTCTCTTTTTTTCTTTTTCTGCTTTCTCTTTGGATGTCCTTTCAGATGGTAAGAAAGAATGTGTACATATGTAATGATTAAACACACATGCGCTGCAGGGTATTCCAGTGACACCAGTTTTATTTGTGTGCAGACAGAATATGCAGGCATTCTGTCAGGTGTGTCTTTGCAGCAGTATTGTCACTTTCCCCCTCACTGCTAACACCAACATCTTTAAATACACTCAGCCTGCCTCTCCCTCACAGTCCGGACTATAACTCTGTGAAGCCCTGGAGTAGTCATGATGAGAGGAGAAGTATATATCAAGGCCACAGTATGCAGTATGTCCCTATGTTTTAATATTTCATGACCACAAGATAAGTGTGAGATGCAGCAAAAGAGACCATGAAGGTGACTAAACCTGCTTCAAGTAATCATATTAGTGTATGACTCATGTGAACACTGACTGTATATGAAGACTGTATACTCAGGGACAAGTCCTCATGCAAGAAGCTAAAATATCTTGATCTCCTCCTGGTGGTTGGCTGCAGAAAAGCTCATGGATCCTACACCTTCTATGATATTATATATAATTTATATAATGGGTTTGGCCAAAATAAAGTACTGAACCAGGATGGGATGTTTTTATGGCTCTATACATCTTCAGCTCAAATGCACAGCAGATTTAATCCTTCAAAGTGCAGCTGACTTCTGCAGTTTGTCATACTTATGAATTTTTGGTCAAGGAACAGACTAGAGAAAACGGCAAGTTGATAGGACCAACGTTTTGGGAGATATTAGTAATTTTGTAATACAATAGTCTTACAATCATGTTGCTATGGTCAACGTTTGGCAGTGACTGCTGGACAAATACAGTACAGCATGCACGAACACACAACAGCATATAAACAACCACATCTAGAACCCGTGGATCCCCACGGGTCAATGCGCTAGTACACAATATGCCTATTATATAGGCCTGTCAATATCCCTTTCATAGAAATTTCGTAGGAAGATCATGGTTTCTACAGAGTTTTTTTTTTTTTTTAATTAAAATTGAATTGAAAACTAATGGGCATTAACTGCAGTATTTAAAACAATAAGTAGGTAAATTCTTGCACACAATTACCTCTCTAATTACCTCTCTTACTCTCCAAACAAAACATACATTTCAAGAGACAATTTTAGTTGTTTCCAGTGCCGTAAAAATAAAAAGATACACTGCCTTCTCCCAACTACCATGTAATCTCAAATGACCTGAGAGTATTAATTGAAATTTTACTTCATTCTTGATATTCAAGGATGGATGTGGATTGGATGCAGTGCAACTGACGATGTGTAAAGCACTTAAAATATAGCATCCCACTTAGACAATGGAGCCTTTGTACTATTTCATTCCTGCAAATGAATTCAAAGACGGCCTTAATATATCTAGATTTTTCCAATCCATGACCACTCTGGAGCTTTGTACAATTCCCTTTGCACACAGTCCTTGTAAATAATAAGCCATGTGGACCTGAGATAGATTGTGTAGCAGAGGAAAACCAGAGAAGCGCTGCTTGTTTCCCTTTGTCTTCCTTCTTTTCACTCCCTTTCCTGTCTGTCTTTGCCTCTGGTGTGTTTTGCTGAGCGTTAATGTGCTACTGTGTCTTCTCTCTGTTCTCCCTCCCACCACATTTTCCATTTTCATCACCTCCTCCGCCTCTTCCTCCTCCTCATCACTGTTCCATCACCTCTTTGTCCTGCAGGAGTTTGCCACCTCTGGCTCCAACAACACAGACACTGGGAAGTCTGGAGGCCACCTGGAGACCAAGTACAAAATGAGCGACCTAGGCCTGAGCTTCAACCAGAAATGGAACACAGATAACACTCTGACCACAGAGATCACCATGGAGGACCAGGTCAACGCCCTTTTCATTCTTTAATTTAAAGTCAAAAAAGATTCCAACATAAATGTCATGTGGGCACAGGAGTATATGCACGTTTTCCATACCGAGTCTTGAAACTTCAGAGGGGGCTAAATAAAAATAACTACTGAAACAAATGAAAATGCTATAAGTAATTAAAGACAGGCATGTGATCTGATGGTGTGTATCCTCTACAGCTGGCTAAGGGCTTGAAGCTCGGTCTGGACACATCATTTGTACCAAACACTGGGTAAGATCAGACCTTTTCAGTGTCATAAAACAAGACGTACATTCAGGGGTTGGACAAAATAATGAAAACACCTTAAAAAATCAACAAAATATAATTTAATATGGTGTAGGTCCGCCTTTTGCGGCAATTACAGCCTCAATTCTCCGAGGTATTGATTCATACAACTTGTGAATTGTTTCCAAAGGAATTTTAAGCCATTCTTCAGTTAGAATACCCTCCAACTCTTTTAGAGACGATGGCGGTGGAAATCGACGTCTTACTTGAATCTCTAAAACTGACCATAAATGCTCAATAATGTTGAGGTCTGGGGACTGTGCCGGCCATACGAGATGCTCAACTTCATTAGAATGTTCCTCATGCCATTCTTTAACAATTCTAGCTGTATGGATTGGGGCATTATCATCTTGAGATGAAGGTGTTTCCATTATTTTGTCCAACCCCTGTATATCAGGTAAATTCTAATTATGAATTCATTTCTACTGCTGTATAAATTATTTACTCTTTTTCTTCTTGTTCCTCCTGAAGCAAGAAGAGTGCCAAGCTGAAGACCAGCTACAAGCGTGACTTTGTCAATGTTGGCTGTGACCTGGACTTCGACATGGCTGGTCCCACGGTCCATACGGCTGCTGTGTTAGGCTATGAGGGCTGGCTGGCCGGATACCAGATGGCGTTTGATACCGCCAAGTCCAAACTGACCCAGAACAACTTTGCCCTGGGATACAAGGCTGGTGACTTCCAGCTACACACCAACGTGTAAGTTACAACATGTTATTAGTCAAGAGATAAAAAAAAGATAATTAAATTAAAAAGTAAAGAACCTAAGAATTAGCTTTTCAATCAGCTTTTCTTAACTGTTGGTCTCTGCTGGATTTCAGTAATGATGGTGCAGAATTTGGTGGTTCCATTTACCAGAAGGTGAACAGTGACCTGGAGACTGCGGTCCACCTGTCTTGGACAGCTGGAAGCAACAACACAAGCTTTGGAATTGGAGCTAAATATCAGCTGGATAAGGATGCCTCCCTGTCTGTAAGAAGCAGCCCCTAAAACATATACAGTCATAAAAGATGTCTCACCAATAGAACTATAAATGACCAGAGCCATATGACCAGTGTTGGTGATTCTACTGGAAAGTCCAGTCTTCCACTACTCACTACAAAGATGAACTAGGGAGAAATGTTAAACTCACAGGATGTACTAGTTGTAGCGGTAGTAGTAGTTTAAAGATTCAAATATCTACAAAATTTCAAGGGTTATGCTATCAATTTTTTTGACCCACGTATATACATCAAACATTTCAAATGATGTGTTTGTCTTTAGCTGAGTCTTGATGCGATTCTGGATTTGGTGCGACTTTGAAAACTTTCCCCATTATAAGACATAGGAAGTGGATCTGTGCAATAACTCAGTAAATTTAAATGATATCCAGTGTAAATTTCTACAGTCCAGCCCTGATGGGGAGATGAGCAAAACATAATGACCACATGCTGATCAGGATCTTCTTCTGGATCCGGGAACTTACGGAAAATTTAACATGGGCTCTTATGGGGAAAACATTTCAATCGTCTTTTTCTCCCAAACTACAGTTCTGATTGACTTCAAACTTGGTATACAGCTTCTGTATGATGATGTCAACACAAGGTATTGAAATTATTTCAATCCGGATCTGATTCTGGAGTTGGTGCGACTTTGAAAAATTTTCCCATTATAAGAGATAGGAAGTGGATTGATCCAATAAATCAGTATCAATGATATCAAGTTGGAATTTGAATTTTTTACAGATCTGATTGGAATATGACCAAAACATGGGCTATTTCTGTAATAGAATAAATACACAGAACTGGGTGATAATAAATGGCATCTGGATACATTTCCCAAAGCTTTTAATTTGGCCGGTAAGCTACAGGGCCAATGGTCCTATTTTTTTAGTAAATGAAACCAGTAATGTAATCAAGACCACCTATACAGGTGTCAAACATGCGGCCCGGGGGCCAAATCTGGCCCGCCAAAGGCTTCAATCTGGCCCATGGGATGAATTTGTAAAATGCAAAAATTACACTGAAGATATTAATGATCAAAGATGTTAGAATCATTTTAGGTCAGTTCAATCTAAAGTGGATCAGACCAGTAAAATACCATCATAATAACCTACAAATAATGAAAACTGCTAATTTTCTCATTGTTTTAGTGTAAAAAAAAAAAAAGTTACATTTCACAAAAATGTTTACATTTACAGACTAGCCTTTTAGAAAAAATGTGAATAACCTGAAATGTCGTGATAGACGTATCTGGAATTTTAAAAATATTCTCCCTGTTAGTAAATGTTTTGTGTATTTGTAGATAAACTGTGATCTGTACGTTGTGAGGCACATGTATAAATGATAAACTAAGGCGTAATATTGTTAACATTGCACTTTGAATTTTCAGGTTGTTCATATTTGTTCATGTTATGTTCAAGTACAGTTTGTGGATTTAAACGGTTTCATTACAGAATTTTACTTTTTTCACTCAAAAGTTCTTATCCTATTATATATATTATTTTGCTGATCCGGCCCATTTTATATCATATTAGGCTGAACTAAAATGAGTTTGACACCCCTGACCTACACTGTTCCTAAAGTATATTGACACAGACCAAGGCGAGTCATGACCAAGACCAGGTTAGAAATACCATAAGGGCACTATGGGAAACATGTTTTTCAAATAGTGCAGATTGTTATGATATGAGGGCTCAGATAGACCCTTTTGTCAGTGAATACTAAAACAAGGAGGCCTGTAAAACATTCTGAAACTGGTCTCAAGACCAAGACCGTGTGATTTGGTCAGGTGTCAGCGGTGTTGTATTGTGCTGACACGACAAAGAATGAATATAATGCAGCGTAAATAAAAACGGTAGCTCTCTTACTGAGTGACCTCGTTGTTAAATTGTGAAGTGTAGTCAGGCAATGTATACGTTTCAAGCTTGTATTGTGATATTTAGTAGTGTTTGGTGGATCTGAAATGGGTGGTATCTAGTGCTAAGGTGTGTCACCTTCATATACAACAGCTTCAGTTTGGACCAGATTTAATATGTTCTTAAGCTAAAAATCCCAGAAACAAAAAGTCTTGCTGTTGACACAAATTTACACTTTGCATTAATGTTATTTGCTAATTAAAGAAATGTCTTAGAAATGTATAAAAACAAATGGAAAGATAAACAACCTCCAACATTTAAATCTTGGCTTCTGGATCTTTTACATCATTTAACATTGGAAACAATCCGATATTCTATAAGAGGATGTGCCAATAAGTTTTTCAGTACCTGGCAACCTATTCTGTATCACATAAAAGAGGTAGAGCCCTCACTTATTCCAGAGGAGTCTTATTAATACGAGTATGTGACTAATATCTGTGTCCCTTATTTATTTATTTATTATTATTATTATAGTCACTTATCTTTTTTTTTTTTTGGTGCATCAGGGTGGGAATGTTCATGAGTTTGGGTTAAAAAGCAAAAAAATAATGACTGTATTATGCTTTTCTGTGATTAGATATGCAATAAAAACATTTAGAACAGAAAAAAAGAAATGTATAAAAGCAGAACATGTGCCACTGCCAAAACCTGTACTGTGGGACTTCAACATTTACTGGAGGGGAGGGTAGACGTTTGGTTGTGATCTGAAACTTCCCCACGAGATGGCACAAAATATCATACATTGAACCTTTAACCCTTTCATGCATAGTGGTCACTACAATGGACAGTTCTTCTCCAGCTGTTCTCTTGTATATTCATGGGTTTTGTTGTTTTAGTTCCATATCAGCCAACACAGTGGACACTTATGCATATGCAACTTTGCTGTTCTTGATAAACCGGATCTGCAGTAACATGTTTGAGTGTAAATCAGTTGTTATTAGACTGCAATTATCATTTTTTCTTTAACAAAATGGTTTTTTTGTATATTATCTCCATGAAGTGAGTAATAACTAGCATTAGAGTAGGTTTAAATATGAGAGAACATCAGATTAACAGCATTAAAAGTGTTTATATTTCATAGTTTTCACTGTATATCAGTAAATACATGTTTCTTTGCTTCAAAAAGTAAATGCATCATATCCATTTGAGTGGACATTTTTGCAGCTCCATGAAAAATAGGTTCATAAAAAGATGTTAATTGCATTTTTTTCAGGCCTAAAGAGGAATAAAAACGGGGGAAAAATCATGATTAATGTTCTCATAATTAATGTATGAAAGGGTTAAATTCATTTTACAATCTTAATGTTAAACCTGTGAAATTTTGAGAAAGAAATGATGGAAATGAAATGAAGTCAGAACTCCCAGAACTCACACTGACCCAGACTGATGTAATCATATTTATGTCATAAATGATGTAACTGCATCCAAGTACCCCTCCATCACCTTCTTTAAGGAACAAGAAAACAAATTTTTGTGTTAGATGTGTATTAATAATTAAGATAACAAAATGCTAAATGAAATACGTCATTTAATCCTACTTATTTGATAAAAATGTTATAAAAGTATTACAAAACACAATTGTTTTGAAAGTTAAAAGTGACTCGGTATAGTTAAGGTTAAATACCATACCCCTATCTTTTCAGAAGTTCTTCAAACTCTTGAGATTTGTAGTAGCAAGCTTATTGTTCATTAAGCTTCTTGTTTTCATTCGTATACTCTTATCTCTTCTTTTTCTTTCTTTCCTTTTGTATGCAAGATGTCAAACTTTAAGTTCAACTTTCTCAAAATAATTTCTCTTAATGTCAGAGGGTTACGAAACAACATCAAAAGAAAAGCATTATTTCTTTTTACACAAAAAAAACAAATGCCAATATTATATTTTTACAAGAAACTCATTCATGTGAAAATGATAAGAAATTTTGGAAAACTCAATGGGGAAATCAGGCAAACTTTTGTCATGCTTCTAACCACTCAGCTGGTGTTGCCATATTATACAGTATAATACATTTTTAGGAGATATTTTAGAAACCATTACATCTGATGAAGGAAGATGGATCATTTCTGTAATTAAACTAGATAACTCTCTTTTCATACTGTGTAATTTATATAGTCACAATGGAACAGCTCAAACTAAAACCATGTTCACCCAGATCCACTCCAAAATAACAAATTTACAAAAAAAGCATCATAATGCCTACCTGATTATAGGAGGAGACTTCAGTGATGCTCCCAATGACTTGTTGGATAGAATTCCAGAAAGAATATGACTCAACATTTCAAACCCACTCTTTACCTTATAGTGAAAAGTTGTCAGTTACAAATGTATGGTGTTTTTTTAACCCTGATGTCAAAGAATTTACCTGGAGTAATGCCAGACGAACACAACAATCTAGAACTGACCTGTGGTTAATATCCACATCCTGCCTTCAGCATGTATCTGAGATATCACACTCGCATGCTCCATTATCTGATCATAAATTTTAAATCTATGCATTATTTTCTTAAACTTATATGTTCACATGCTTTTTCCCTTTTGACATCTTGTTTGTTTAAATTTTTGTACTGTATGAATGAATGAATGAATGTTTTTATTATTGTGTCTTGCATAAAAAACATGCCCAGCCCTTACATGGGCTTATAAGACACCAAAAATACAAACCAAAAATCAAATACCAGACAATAGGCACAATAAATATGAACAAAACAAAATACTGATCTATTTAAACAAACACATCTGCCGCTTTTTCCAAACAAATAGTGCTAATTTATATACATTAGAACTAAACAACCATTTCATCTCGTCATCATCGGTGCTCCAGAACATATCAGGATTTCGGATAAACATGTCATCAAACAGAGAGGCTCTCAGTTCATCATATAGAGGACAATACAAAAGAAAATGTGATTCATTTTCCACTTCCCCCAAATCACACAGTCCACAAAGTCTGTTTTCTTCTGGGATTTGGGTAAGTCTCCCAGTTTCTAAGGCCAAGGGAAGGATTCCTGTTCGCAATTGAGCAATTAGGGACCTTTGGTTCCTGGTCAAATTTGCACTGACATAAAACTCTGTTTTATATGTTTTTTAATTGAATTTTTGTCTGCAGCTTCGGTTTAGTCAGGATCCCACTCATCCATTTTTCGTCAAAAGCAGACATTAGGTTAGCTCTGATCTTATTAATACTACATGAAAGGTTGTTGTGAAATATATATTGAAGTTGTGCTTCTGCAAAGACAGCTCTGACCTCTGCCGCCCAAGGGGACCATGTCCTACTCCAGCCAAATACTTTTTTGGTTACTCGATTATCTGGCATATTAATAATTCGATTCCATAATCTAATCATTTCACATTTTCTTTGAATTGCACCAAGAACCCAACCCATGTCACCCTGCGCTGCCAAAACTGGGACAAACTTTTGAACCCCAAGAAAGCAGCGGATGGCTCTGTTTTCAACAGCGTCTAAAGTTGGACATTGTTTGGCCCCCCATACACCTGCAGCATAGTTTAGAACAGGACATACACACGCATCATTTAACTGTGAATATGTTCCAAAACCAAGGTCTTTACAGACTTTCAGCTTGTTTATGACAGAACCCAAAAAAAGATATACAAAAAAAAAAAAAAAAAAAAAAACCCCCTTCTTTACTGAACTTCATCTGATGTTCTTTTCTCTCCACAGACCAAAGTGAACAACACCTGCTTGGTTGGTGTTGGATACACACAGACTCTCAGGCCAGGTTAGCTGATCCCCATGTTTCCCTGATGCTTGGGTGCAGCTGTGGTTGGTTCTTGTCATAATCTGACGCTTATCTCTGCAGGAGTGAAGCTCACCCTCTCTGCTCTCATCGACGGGAAGAATGTGAACGGCGGTGGTCACAAAGTGGGTCTGGGATTTGAGCTGGAGGCATAAGATATTGAATGGGAGAACAGACAGGAAGAGAGAGAGGAAAAAAGAGAGGAAAGCAACACAGGAAGAGAAGAAAAGAAAGAACCCAAATCTGACGACACCTCAGAGATCCACTCAGCGACACATCTTCCCTTTGGCCTTAACCCAGCAGCCTCCACGACCTCCAGGACTGAAACTTTGACAGAAATCAAGCATTGTATGTTGGTTCATGTTTAGATTGACAGTTTTCACAGCAATACTGCGTTTCAAAATTCAGTGAAAGAACCGAGACACTCCAAACTCACCGTCTCCAAATACTGTCCATCAGCTCGACCAGATAAAGTGCACTTTTGAACAGAGCATTTGTGTCTCTTTGTGTTCTTTCTGAAGACAGATTTGTATTTTGTCTGAACAGTCAGCTCATTTACGTTTCACTATGGGATGCAGACATCGATATGACTATTAGAAGATGCTCGTTTTGGTAGACTGTGGTTTTGATGCGTGCGTTCAAGGCTTGAGGGAAGGGTTCAGTTTTTGGACTTTTCATTGTTAAGTACAGAAACTGTCAACTGATGCAATAATGGCTTGGATTAAAAACATGTAAGCAGAGCAGACAAACAGTGGAAGTGACTCCACCACTCCAGTCAGTCACACAGGGATTGACTGGACGCTCAGTTGCCTAAACATCTGTTTTTCAGGCCCTGTTTGCTCGGGGCTGTTGGCAGTTTGGACCTGTGTCACCTCTTTGTCTTGTCTCGTTTTTGTGTCCTGTACCTGTTTAAAAAGCCTTTATCACTACATTTCACTTTACTTGCTGTGCTTTGTATAGTAAAGTTAGTCAACAGTTACAACCTCAGAGTGATTTTATTGAATTAATGGAATAAAGAATGTCAAACACTATGCTCGTGGGTTGTTTTTTTTCAGTTCATAAAACAATAAGCTGCAGTCATTCAGAGGCCAATGACATAATTCAACTAGTCTCATAAGCTTACTCTAAGCTCTATCAAGGCCTGTTGAAAGGCAAAGGAAACTCAACAGATTACATTAAAAAAAGACGGGAGAAAGAACTGAATCCTGTTATATTGTGAATAATGGGACAATATGTGTGAAACTACTTCAACCTCCTCTTCAGCCTACTGGTGAGAATTTTGTTGGAAAAATTTAGTACGGTTCTTTATAACGCCAAAACAACACTTTTGTAGAAACGTTAATGCTTCTACATGCCAGAGGGGTTGTGGGGACACAGAGGCAAACCACACCCACATTTTTTGGTCCTGTATGAAAATTTCAACTTTTTGGAAAGATTTTATCTTTATCTAATAAAACTTCTGCTCAAAAGGAAGATATAAATGCAGATTAAAAAATAAAAAAAACCCAAAAGAAAACAGAAGTACAAGAAATAAAACATTACAATATAAAAATGTTCTTTAATTTAAAACCATGACAGAAGTGCATTCAGGGGACTTTTTTCATGTTGTCAACCATTTTAGATACACATTAAGTCATTGCACATACATACACAACAGGTTATCACATGTATCTGGAAATATGTAACTCATTCCTCCCATTACTTGTGCGATCTACACAGCAGAGACCAGTTCCCGAACTTTAGGATTAAAAAAGGAACATCTCTGCAGTTGGCAATGAAAAAAAAATTATGATTCAGTAGCAAATGTCATTCAGCACACACCAAATTCAAGTGAATGGGTGAGGTCCGGTCTTTTACCACCACTTAGACTACTTCAGAGACCTTATCTTGTAATTACGATTCCAGGATCTTGTAGTTGTGACAAACTTTAAACTTTTAATCATCATGACATTTTTACATCACATTTACAAGTAATGGGACAAAATACATCTCGGAAATATTATTCTCAGGAAATTGTAATTACAAGATATGGTGTCCAAGCCTTAGAAAAAAAAAAATTAAGCTCTGACCTTGCATTCATACTTACTGCAGTTACAGGGCTGAAGGTGGTGTCCAAGTGTAAAATGGTGAGTGGAATAATACAATCATCCACAGTTTAACCCAGTATGTGTCATCAGAGCTTCCAACAGTGATCAATGTTCTCACCTTTCTAAGATTCAATTTGTGATTAAAAAAAAATACAAAAGCAAATATTCATATTACTATTTCACTCCTACTAGAGGCATCTAAATTTAAAAAAAAAAAAATCTCAAAAAAGATTTTAAAATGTATCTGACATGACTGAGTATTTATCATTGAGTTAAAAAAAAAAAAAAAAAAAAAAAAAAATATATATATATATATATATATATATATATATACACACACACACAGGGTATCCCATAAGTCTCCATACATAGGAGACATAATACATTCCATACATATATGATTCTAACATGTATTTTTTTTATATTTCTTCTTTATAGTTCTTCAGCAGACACGCATTGAAATGTGTTCCTGACAAAATGGCAGTCATATAGAGCATATTATATAAATAAAAATGGTTTATGTCAAGAAACGTTTATTTTTCCTATGTATGGAGACTTATGGGACACCCTGTATATATAAAATATGTGTTTATGTGAAGTTTGTGTTGAAGTCTGGTATTGGGAGCCTTTTGTCATCTCCATTCCTTGTCCAACAGTGCTCTCCATTTTCCATCCACTGATTTCAGGATGAAGGTTTCATGGTTAACGTTAACACCATCAAATGATTTTGTTACAGAAATATTAACTCTTACTGTGTCACACTGTTGGCATTTAGTATTAGCTCACCTCTAACCCCAATAGGCTCCACCCTTTTGTCCTAATATCATCATTTCTGGCTCCAAAAAGCCAAGATAGCAATGACTGAAAAACAAAGTTCTGGCTTCAGGAAAGGTTAGTGTGACAGTGGTATCAACTCTCCCAGTTGCGTGGAAAAACAACTAATCACAGCAGAGAGGAGCATCTGTTCATATGATCCATTCTAACACCTTCAGAAAACCTCCATCTGGTCATCTGTTGAACCAGCCTAACCACCATGGGTGTCAAACATTCGGCCCGTGGAAGGAATTTGTGAAATGCACAAATTACACTGAAGACATTAACAACCATTTTCTTTCAGGTTCCACATTTAGACCAATTTGATCTCAAGTGGGTTGGACCAGTGACATACTAAAATTACATTATGACAATGTTTGCATTTAGAAACTATCCTTTCACAAAACAGTGAATAACCTGAAATGTCTTAAGAGATGTAAGTGCAATTTTAACAATATTCTGCCTGTTACTACGTGTTTTGTTCATTGGTAGATCCACTGGGATCTGTAAGTTGTAATGCACAGTTGTAAAGGAGAAGCTGAGGTGTAATATTAAAATTGTACTTATCTTTCTTTAAAAACATAATTTTTTTCATGGTTGTTCATGTTATTCACATTTTTTTAAAGGATAGTTTGTAGATGGATGCTTCTATGAAACTGGGTACACTTAGGTATCTGGCACTTTGCCAGCTTTTTTAGATCCAATAATAAAAGAAATTTACACATATTTGCTCCCAGGATGTACTTAATGATGACCTCAGATGAATGCAAAAAAAATTACACTTTTGCTCTGAGCCATCCCAGAATAAATACATTTTAAATAAAATATTGGGTCCAAAAATAGGACCAGAATTGGGACATGAAAAATCACCTTGGTGTCAGTGGATTTGATCTGGAAAACATGGTTTGAAAAGGTCTTATAAACCCCTATAAATAAAGACACTATGTTAAATTTGTTGGTCCTAGTGGTTTTTCTAATCCAGACATGGAGGTTTTTCATGAATTGGCAGTCTCATTCGAGGTTTTGTATGTAACCCATCGTGTCCACTTGCAGAACCTGTTCAGTTAAACGCATATAAATTGTGAATGATTTTGCACAGCGGCCATTTTTGTCAAACACTCTGTCTTGCATAATAATTAGTTCAATTCCCAAAATGTACCTGTGAAAGAATAAAGAGATATTTTAAAAAAAATACTAGCATGTAATTTTCATGTCCTTTTTGATCATGTTACATACAGATTTTTGTATTAAATATATTGTAAAATAATATAAAAATGTGTTTTATCTGAAAAATAGTTTCTCTTTCATCTCAGTAAGTATTTATTTTTTAAATAGACCCAAAGTGCTTCCAAACTTGCTTCATAATATTAGTCTACATCTAGTTTGAATTTTTAGCCCCCATGCCCTGTTGTTAGGACCTGTTTCATAGAAGCACCCAGATGTAAACATTTTCATTATGCAATTTTACTTCTTTCACTCCCCTGTCCAAGCACAACACCAACTCTAACACAAACTTCATGTAAGCACAGCACAAATCTTACAGAGTGAACCTTTCAAAAGATGATTAATAAGTATCAGTAAGAAGAATGCTGTCCAGATGACGTACTGTTGTAATCTTTCCCAGTAAAACAGTTATAAAAGAAGGAAATTTTTCCCTGTTAGAACTATGTAAGTGTTAACTGATGACTGAAGATCCAGTGAATATATTTCTCAAAAGAAAAAAGTACATATTCACATTTGTGTTCAAGGCAGACATGTCATCATAACACACAACTTTCCTTTTTTTTTTTTTTTTTTTTAAACTCATCTTCACATACAGTTCTAACTTTTCTACTCAGTGGTGACAGGCAGCAAACAGGATAAAAACAAATAACCCAAAACATGTGCTTTCAAAAGTAAACACATAATTCTGCATGAAACATCTGGCATTCACAAGCTCTCCCATCTCTACACATTATCATTCAGTATGTCAGTTTGTGGGTGACTTAAAGCTATGTCACCCATCTGATAAAAACTTTAATACGACAGGAATGGTTCACCTGGGCGATCTGAGGTGCTCTTCAAATTCTAGATGGGTCCGATGGATATAAATCAGTCCTCATGAGCAATTGCCTCTGATGTGATGAATTCAGAAGTTTCACTGGTTTCTGTGCATGTGGCTTATTTACGCCATAACCACTGACTGCTGGGCCTCACAATGTCACAATAAACAGCTATAACCAGTGCTTGAGTTGAGGGGGGATGAGGGGGGATACCACCCCCCCTGAAAATAATAATGGTCAAAATCATCCCTCTTCTAAAACTGTCATCCCCCTTTTCCATCCCGTAATTTATGAGTGAATATGGTTTTACTGCTATTTCAACTTTTAGGGCGTTTTGCACATATTGATTAAAAGACTGTGGGCGAAAGGGCACGCACACATGCAATGACACAAGATGATTTCATTCATTCATTCATTATCTGAACATGCTGTATTCTCACTAGGGTCACAGGGGTCACTGTTACTAATGGGCGAAGGCGGGGTACACCCTGGACATGTCGCCAGTTCATCACAGGGCTGAACACATAGAGACAAACAATCACTCTCACATTCACACCAATGGGCAATTTAGATTAACCAATTAACCTATTAGTGCATGTGTTTGGATGGTGGGAGGAAGCCGGGGTACCTGGAGAGAACCCACGCAGACACGGGGAGAACATGCAAACTCCACACAGAAAGGTCCCACCCCCATCGACTGGTGTCAGAATCGAACCCAGGACCTTCTTGCTGTGAGGCACGAGTGCTAACCACTGCACCACCGTGTTGTCCAGACAGTTTCTTATTTTATTATTATTATTCTTTGATTGATATCAGTAAGCGTCATACCAGCACACAGGTGCAATTTCAGCATCATGGCCAAGCAACCAGGAGGACAAAGCTCTGAGGGACTTCTGGTTTTCAAAAAAGTCAAAGAATAACGTTACAGGCCTCCTTATATACAGCTGCGTGTAACTGAAGATTTTTCTCTGAGGGGGGGTCTAATTCTGCTCAGCAAAATAGATAACGTTAGTTGAGTCTCCCACCCTCTGCCCCGTCACCAGCACAAATTACCTGTCCCCATATGATCAAATCCACCATCCCCCTTCATTTTTTTTTTTTTTTTACAACTTGAGTATTGTCTTGTGTACAGTTACACACATCATTGGTAGTTTGACATCCCATCCACACAGAGGCAGCAGAGCACAAGGCATAGTGGTCTGAGCTTTTAGGAGAGGTCACTGGAGAAGTTCTGGCCTCCATGAAGCCACGACCACTCCGTCAGCATCTGGGATGAAGACAAGAGCCAGTTAGTGTCTTTTATATGAAAGTCAAACAGGGAACGTATAAAGATCCCCTCTGGTCGTGTTAGAAGACATAGTAAAGTGTATAATTGAACGGATAATTATTAAAAGGAGCATTTCCTCTTTGTTCTTCATTGAAAAATCAACAAGCACATTTTAAAGACCAAAAAAAAAGAGTCTGTCCTGTTTTTCCTCTTGCTGCTTTATGTATGTAGTTTAGCTGTGTCTTTGTGAATATTTGACTAATATGTTAACTTGTTCTAGTGTTTTGATTTTAAAGGCCACAGTTGTAAACTAGAAGCACTCGGAGAGCACAGACCTCCGCCAAGGCTGATCAGTGGCCCCCCCCGTGGGCCCCCCCACCCCCGATCACCACCAAAATTTAATCATTTCTTCCTTATCCCATTTCCAACAAACCCTGAAAATTTCATCCAAATCTGTCCAGAACTTTTTGAGTTATGTTGCACACTAACGATCAGTACGATGAGCTCCCAACACAAAACACAACACACACTTTACGTGAGCACATGACCACATTGTGAACGCTGCATACTGAAATCATGCTTAGATATTTTTCAAATTACTTACTCACCATAACAATGTTTACAACAATTATTCTGTCCTACACACCCTTTTCCTATTGTATTTGTTTTATCCATTGTTTAATTGACTGAAGTACAGTGTCCTTGAGTTTCTTGAGAAGCACTTACAAATAAAATGTATTATCGTTATTATTATTATTATTATTATTGTTGTGACTTGCAAGGAGGTATATAGTCCAATGAAACATGACAGTGTTGTAATCTCTGGAATCTGGAAGTAACTAAAGGATACACAGCTACTTTAGGACGAGTAAACATCATTGTCTTGTGACATTAACACTGATGGCTGAATGACAGAGTTGGATTAATAAGTATCAGAGGTTTTCACTCTGACTATATTTCATATTCAGTCACCAACATGTTTATGTTAGTGGAAGAAAGATATTCTCATTATTACTAGATTATTATATTACACTACTATGTGGTCAGGGGTGTAAACACAACACAAAATTATCTGCCCGCCTTTGCATGTAAAATACTAATGAAACATCTGTAGTGTTTATTAAAAGTCCACACAGCATTGCAAAATCTAATATCGTGATACTGATATGCATTGATGTTTTCTTTTTGAGTTTCAGTTGTTTTTGAGTAGAGTCAGATTTTAAATCCTAACAAAATTAAGCAAATCCACAAAAGACAAATGTGAGGAATCAGAAAATCCAGGTAAGAGCTTTTCAGGATTAAGGTTTTGGATTTGTCTAATGGTGTGAGCCTGTGCGTACCTCCATACTGCTCTCTGATTCTTGGATGGTGTCCTGCAGTAAGCTCTGCAGCCGACTTTCAAATGTCCTGCTCTCCTCCACAAGAGATTCGTCACTGCAGGAACACCCAAAGTGAGTCATAAATGTAGATGTTAGTCATGGTCTTGATCAGTTTATCTCTGCATATATGGGTAATGCACTTGTACACATCAAAGGGTGTGATGATATCTATTACATCTTTATGATGAAAAATGGATAAAAGCAAAGCCATTGAGGGTTTCAAAGCATATTAAAGAGATGAATTAGTATGAGATCATTAGTATTGAAAAAACACATTTGACATTAAAGCTTGTCTAAAAGCCTTATAAGGAAACCACAAACATCACATCTTCCCTCAATAGTCTCGAGCGCTACAGATCTGGTAAGTGTATGTATGTGAGAGTCAATTCATGTTTAGTGAATGAAGGTCGCCTTCAGAAAGTCTTTAAAAAGTATAATTAAGATTCCATGTTTTGGTATGCGGCTGCAATCATCAGCTTCAACTACACTGACATAGTTCAACTTCAGCTACATAGCATGCTAACTGTTGTAGAGATCTCTGAAATACACTGACATGTACTGACAGCTTTGGACAATTTCTTCACTCAGATGATAGTTTTGGGTAAAAAAAAAAAATATTACAAATCCACACTTTGACTGGAGACTTTGATTTAATTATATGTATGTGTGTGAGACAGTGTACTCACAACTGTTGAAGGCTGTGTCTTGGGGTCAGTAGTGGAGGCACAGAAGAAGGGGTTCGTAATCCATCAGGACTCCCACTTACTGGGCTGCGAACTTTACTCTAGACAGGTCAAGAGAATTTACACAACAAATCTTGTTTATGAAATTGTTTATTTTTAATGCCTAGAATATATACACACACACACACACACACACACACACACACACACACACACACACAGTATTTTCCTGTAGAAGATACACTAATGTAACTTTATTTAAAAGAAAACAAAGTCATAATATATAATCAAATGCAATTCACTGGCATGCCTGCAACACAGTAAAGCTCTGGGTGTGTTTAGTGTGTGTGCAGCTCCTCACACAGGCCACTTTGAGCAGGTTCCACAGTTCCCTCTGCCGTTTTTCCTGCAGATTCATCAGGACTCGCTCGCTCTCCGCCATCTTCTCAATCACGCCCTCCACCTTTGGTATCAGTTCCATCACACGCTGACGACACCCTGCAGTTTTACTACAAAACGGACATACACAATGGTCACCAAAATGAAGGGAACATGGACACTTACAAAGTCAGATACATACTTTTCTGGAAAACTAACAAGTCAAGCCAAAGCCAAAGTCAGGTTTATTGTCAGTTTTTACCATATGTGCGAAAAAATATAAGTCAGAGTTGTATCAACGCAAAAACATTTGCTGTTTCATTTTGTGAACAGAACCTTTCTACCCTCCTAAAATCTTCCTACCATTATTTATACAGCTATTTAATTAACTTATTAAGGACTTGGTGCGTAAATGTATTTATAAGTGCAGACTTAATGTCCTACTAAAAAGGAAGAGCATTCATTAATAAAGAACTGTGACTTTTTACACTGTGGAACACAGCATCATGTGTTCCTTTATAAATGTGCTGTTTATTTGGATTTCAAATCTGTTATTTCACACTTAATCGTCACATCACTGTCATAAATACTGATGTAACAACACACACACACACATATATAAATATATATATATGTATATATATATATGTGTATATATATATATATATATATATATATATATATATATATATATATATATATATATATATATATATATATATATATATTTATACACTGTAGGTGTCTTGGCATATTTGGAGTGACTGCATCTCGTCTGTGATGCTCTGTGATGTGGTAGCCTCAGTTTAGTTTTGATTTCAAGTAGTTAACCCTAAAAGGTGGAGCAGAAAATCACCCTGAAGTGCCAGGTATCCCTGTGGTTGAAACACAAATGTTAACTGCATTTGTCTCCTTATTACATCTGCAAATCCAGTTCTGTAAATATTTTTAAAACCAGTCTTGTTTACACAGATGTTTACTTGCTTGGAGTCATTTTTTTGGTATTTCTAGTGCATTTCTGTAGATTAGAGCACACCTCCCAGAAGGACAGTGTTTTATTCCAGGGTTATTACAATTAACCAAAAGTAAGGTGTATGCCATGTGCACAATAATTGTGACAAACATTTTTCTCCTCTGAGCCTCTTATTCACACACACACAGCTGTTTTAATAAACACCTCCCAAAATGCAGTTTTTTATTTTGTTAATAGAATTTGTGTACAAGAATATCATGTCTTTCATATCTTAAGTCACATCTTGTATCTGAATTTTTCCAGTTTCTATAAATAATGTCTTTCCTCATAATAATACTAGAGAAAAGACATAATTTATATGTAAAATATAAAACTAAAACAGTGGAACCTCGCAGTAGGAAAATGAGAAATTTGCTTTATGAGTCGCGACTCTTGAGGATTTTTGTCTGTAAATATGAGTGTAAATCTGCAGAACGGCAGGTGTTCCTCCAACAAGTGGAGCCTCCACAGGTTCACTTCACCTTCAGGAGCATCAGTATTCAGATGGAGGAGGAGATTAGGAAACTCTCCAACCAGGACAGTGTACAGGAGGAGGATATCTCTACCAGGAAATTAAAACAAGTGTTGGCAGAGATTTCAGATTTAGTTGAAAAAAATCATCCTGAAAAATTAAGTTCAGATGGTGCAGCTGCTTTATTTAATGACGATGGTCTGGCGTATTTTAAAAAGTAGAACAAAGCAGATTTCTCTGGATAGGTTTTTAATGAAACCACCTGCAAGTGCAAACAGTGATGAAAGAGAGGCCAGAAAGAACAAATTAAGTGAAGAGAGAAAGAAAACGCCAGAAATTCTTCTTCCTGACGTTTTAATGGAAGGAGATTCTCCTTCAGAGGACCCTCCTCCTCCTCCTCCTCCTGTTCCTCACACACAGATCATGTCATCTTAAAGGTAAATAAGTTAATAAAAACAGTTTATTTGTTTTTTTCATTTTTTCTTCTGTTACAAAAACCCTTGAAAAAGGATTTTAGGTGGTTTTTGGGGCTAAAAGTAATCCCAAAACGAGCACAGTCATAATGCAAATTAAACTCATACTGTGAGGTTCCACTGTATTAAAGTTAACTTAAAACTAAACTGATAATCAATTCCTCAAAATAAAAAAAATCTTGAAACTCAAACTAAAGTGAAATCAAACAGTGTACTGAGAGAACAAATTAAAAAAAACAGTAATTTCCAAACTCTAGGAACTCTTGTACTGTGTCAGCGTAGTGTGTGAAATAAACACACTGACCATGAAAAACAGCTCCACATGACACTCCATAGGGAACATTTTCTTTTTTACAGCTACATACATTCCTGTCTCCACCCATGTTTTCCCAAACACAATAGTAAAATTCCAAGGTTATTTACAATGGTGTGATTTTATAATGTGTGTTTGGTCTACAGAGGACTGTTAAGATGTGCCCCCATATTATATTTTTGTTCAAGACTAGTAAGAATACAATGTGTTTGAGTGATTGAGTACCTGAGGTGTGTGTAGAAGTCTCTCAGTTTCCTCTCATAGAACTGCACCGCCTGAACCACCAGGCGCACCACCTCCCGACTGTCCCCTGAGCACCGTTGTTCTGAACACACCAAGCAGAGGAAAAGGGAATCATTCAGTTTGTTTTCAAGTGAACATTTTACAGAAGTAGAATTAAAATGAGCCTGCAAGGTCCAGACCTCTGGGTTTCTCTCTGAGTTTGCGGAACATCTCCATGGCCTTTCCTTCACTGAGGAACAAAGACGGGATGAGAACAGGGTCCAAGTTCACTTTTGCTGTTGAGTTTGGTTCAGACTTACAGCGTATCCAAGGCCTCTCCACTCCGCCACGGCTGTCTCTGTGCATCCACGATGTCTGACTGCAGCCCCATCATCTCCTCCTCCAGTTCACTCACCTTGGCCTGAACACACACACATTTGGTTGTAGACTTTTAAAGCAGTATTTTCATGACTATGGTTACACACACACACACACACACACACACATTGAGTAAAATATATGACAGTCTACCTGACCACAGCTGATAGCAGTCTGTTCCATCTCTCTCCAAACACACATTAGTTTCTCTGATGCTGGAAAATTTAAGAACATCATTAGAAAGACGGAACACAAACATAATTTTTCATAACAGAGCATTCAGTGTTAGTTCCAACAAAGGTATAAGCAGTAACACAGCCAAACTAAGCTAGAACTGACACACTTTTGCAGTATTTATATTTAATCATTCTTTATCCACTTCCTTTGAAAAGCTAAGGAGTAAAGCTCATCAGTATCTGTGCATGCAGCATGTACACCTGGCTTTTATTATGAATTTGATTGATTTTATGCTAACAGACAACCTCAACTTGTGGTAAACAGGATATTTTATGTCATAAAAATGTTCCCAATGGAACAACGCCAGGACACTGAAGCATTAAACTGAGAGTTAAAATAAACAACTGAATGTAAACCACACTGTGGTAAAAAGGCTTTTATCTTTTATGTTATAATAAAACTGCTTTTAGTCTGTAAAAATGCCAAAGAGCTGAAAAATACAACTTAATAATTTGTAACCTAATATATGTAACATTCCCTCTGTTTTGTGATAATAATGATAGCTTGGATAGGAAACAGTTGACAGCCAATTAATTAACCAATATCATCCCAGCATGACTCACATAACAGAGTATGAAATTAACTTTTTTTAAACATAACTACATCAACATAATAGACACCTAAAATAACAAATTAGCTGTGAATCAGTGAACATCAAAGTCAAACTACTTAATCAGTAAATGTGGATATGAAAAAACTAATGACAGAGAATCTTGGTGGGAGCGACTTTTTCTTTTTTTTTTTTTTTATAAATCATAATTACATTTGAGAAGCCTTCTGTTTAATCCTGATGTTTATCAGCTATTAATGGTGCTAACTTCTTCTGACAGGACAATGTGTAAAACTATTGGCTGTGATTTATTGGCCAGAAAAGTTAACTAATCTATGTCTTGTATCAGTATCGATAATGTTAGAGGCCCAACGCCTGGTAGGTTCAAAATAAGTTTAACAAAGCACTTCACACAACAAGCAAAAACACTTAAAAAATAACAGAATCACACAAGAACACGTCACTGAACATATCAAAAGGTAAAAATGACAAAACAGAATAAATACTAGAATCAACTAAAAAGAGAGAAGAGAAAGCCAAGGTACAGAGAGAGCACACACTCATTTATCTACATTTCTTTTCATTATCATCTATATTATAAAAGCCAAGTGGCCTCTGTGTGTATGCATGTGTGTCCGGGGACTCACACAAAATCTGGAAACAGCTGACTGCTGCAATTTGTCATACTTATGTATTTTTGGTCAAGGAAGACAGTAGCAAAAACAGCAAGTTGATAGGACCAGTATTTTGGGAGATATTAGTAATTTTGGAATACAATAGCCTACCATCACATTGCTATCAGAACACTTTGGCAGTGACTGCTGGACAAATGCGGTACAGCATGCACAAATACACAACAGCATAAAAACGACTACATCTAGAACCCATGGATCCCCACGGGTCAATGCACTACATACTGTACAAATTACCGTTCTTTGCATGCTACTTTTATTATACTTGCACGAGCAACTGCAACACACAATAACTTTGGAACTTCCCCTGTGGGGCTAATAAAGGCATATCTTATCTTATTTTATCTTCCCATGGGATTAATAAAGTATTCTGACTCTGATTCTGAAATCTGAAGGAAGTAGAGCCAGTAGTGAAATATCTGTCCAAAAAGGTGAAGAAGCACTATGTAAGACTGACAAAGCTAGAGGTAGAGGTCCAAGTCCAAAGTCACACTTCATGTAACTTAACCCTTTACGTAACATTAGCACATTGAAACACTGCTGCACTGCCTTTATAAGGCTCTTCTACTGCAAACAGCTGGCATCACTAACGCTGCAATTGGACAATCATTAGGTTGACAGACGGCAAGAAAATGACTGCTCTCTATCAGAAACTGAGAGTAAACCCACGCAAAGCAGGTCTATCAGGTTCATGGTTGAGTTCTGGACAAAATTCGAGCAATTCATTTATTAACCTAGCTCTCAAGATTTCATTTGATAAATGAAAAGAAGATCATCTGTTTTTTCACCCCTGATTTGACGCTGTCATTTTCTCTAACCACTCATAAACTGGAAGGCATTGTCCTCATTGTTTTGAGGTTAAAAAAAAAAAGGAATAACTGTAATAGTATATGTTCTGTCTGTTTTTGTCCTTTTATGCAATGTCATCATATTTATTAAAGCTGCAGAGCAAGTGCTCTGTAACAAACAAGAATCGTACCTCTGTACTGTAATTACAATAACTCCAGAGCTCTATTCTGTGTCTATTCTGACGCTGGAGCTTGGAAAAGTAAAGAAGAGCGAAGGCCATGTTGGTATTGAGCGAAGGGTGGGTGGGTTGTGTTTGTGCTGAAGTGGGTGTGGATGCGGGGCCCAGTTTGGGTAATTTCGTCCCCCTGTCTATAATTCCTAACATCTGGTCTGATTTCACAGACAAAAATCCACCCTCTAGCACTTCTAAGACCCTTTAAACAACATATTATAGTGTGTGTTGTTTAATCTCTACAGTTATGGAGTTCAACTTTCTCTTGGACTCAGATTCTGATTCTTCAGTCCAGTGCTTCTAGCTAAAAAACAAACAAACAAACAAACAAACAAAAAAAAAGCCTCCTTTGGTCATCTGTTATCTACCAACATGACACCAATACTTTGATCATTATCTGATTTCTGGAGTTATCAGATAATTCAAGTGACCATGCAAATAGTATAATCTGATCTGTTTTAACAGATAACAGCAGTAATCTGATTATGAGCAATCAGATTAGCATACCTGGATTTCTCTTCAATACTCCGATGTCTTCTTGCATAATACAGGTTAATCGATTTATTTCATTCTTTTACATCTGCGCATGCGTAAAAACAATTAAAATTGTAGAAAACAGAAGTTATGTAGTCAAACGTGAGCGGAAGACAGTAACGGGAAGTTTGATTCTACCATCACTATGTACGTACGTAATCCAAAAGAAATCTGAACATGAACTGGAGCATCTAAACCAGGGTTTATGATTATCGCATTTCTGAAGTGCATGTAAACGCATCAGATTTTATTTTTACAATTATCTGATGACTCCCCTTTATGGGATACTTATGGTCATGTAAACAGACTCCTACCAATCCCAGTGGCTGTCTGCTCCTGGTATTTGTCCATGTCTATGTGAAGACTGGTGGTGAAGAAGTCCAGTTTGGCCACAAGTCTCTGGTGCATGCACACCATATCAATCTTCTGTCTGGACAGAGAGGAGTTGTGTCTCAGGAGACTCATGCTTAAAGAGAGAGAAAACAACATTTTATTGAACAGTTAACAGTATGAGTGCTAACATAATGTCTGTGTGTGTTGCGTACATGGCAGCTTTCTGTCCCTGCTGCAGCCTTTGCCAGTCCTCCTTCAGAGAGCGGATGGTGTGCCACGCCTGGCCACAAGTCCTCCTGAGAGGACTGTAAGGCAGCGTGTGCTCGGGGTCATTTTCTATGAGACACAGGCACACAGGCAAATGAGGGCAGAACAGAAGAAGGCTGGATGGTTTTTGGGGTCACAGAAAGAGCATTACACTTTTAAATTATGCTGAACATAAGGGATGTGGTTCATTTTGGTGATTACCTCTCCCATGTCTAACTGCATAATAGAGAGATACACACCAGGACTTGTTATCGTAGCTAAACATGAACACTGGAACAGTAGATGACACCAGAAATGGACGCTGGACAATGTTTTGACATTTTAGTTTTTGTATTGATAAAAAAAATAGGACCATGGGTCCTGCAGACCAACAGCGTAAAGACATTAATTGACATTCGTTTGGCCTTTCAAGGTCACTCAAGGTCAAAGGTCATGGCACCAAATGAAAGCCCATATGTGACTTCTTATCTATTGATATTAATATTATATATTATATAATATATATTATATTATATATCAATATTAATATTGATATATTAACTATATCAATATTAATATAGTTTAAAAATTAAAAAAATATTGATATAGTAACTATATCAATTTCTTCACCTGTTTTCAAGTTATAGCACTTTGAAATGTGTCCAATTATAAACCAATGGGGATTTTTTAAATAAAAAAAATTCATTAAAAAAATTCAAAAATCAATATTTCCCAATTCTTTGAACAAAC
Organism: Sphaeramia orbicularis; assembly: GCF_902148855.1. NCBI lineage: Eukaryota > Metazoa > Chordata > Actinopteri > Kurtiformes > Apogonidae > Sphaeramia > Sphaeramia orbicularis. The sequence goes on along the minus strand of NC_043965.1, from coordinate 50,141,510 downwards.
TTGGTAGACCTTACTCAAAAGATGTTCCATAAAAAAATATCAAGTCATTCTGACTAACAGTTTCAGTGAAGAGGATTATTGAAAAATTGTTTACGGACGGACAACGGACGGACGACGGAGGGACGGATGGACAACAACTGATACCAATAGTCCACTGGACCTTTGGCCCGTTGGACTAAAAGTACTCATAACCAAAGCTTAACCAAAAGCTATGCTACTTTTCTCTTTATATTACAAATATGTATATTTTAAAAATGCTTGAATATGGGTCATTTGAAAATATTGTCTCTATTAACCCTAAAAGTTTACATAGATGAAGATATGGATGAACATACTTTTATATTTTTGTCAGTTCTACACTTACTGTTAAGCCAGTATTGAGTATTATCCATAAATATAACTTTGTAGAGTGTATCTTTCTGGTGAATTCTCAAAGTCAACATGTTTTTAATTTGTGAGCATATCATATTTGATACACAACAGAGCACCTGCTAGAGTACTGTTCCAAGTGTCATGCCCGAAGGCCAAAGCTGTGGATGGAGGAGGCCACCCTAAACACAGAGACTCTATGGTGCACTGCAGAACCTTCACCGGACGGCAACTTTCATCACAGAGACTGGAGTGTACACTTAGAGTGATCAAGAAGAAGAAGATATTTGATCCAAAAAAATTTGAGTGAATGCTTTGTTCACTTACAGGTCACTGACTTGTTTATGACACTAGGAGGTGTACCAGAACGCTAAGACATAGTAACTCACTCAATACAGTTTCACATCATCTCCACACTTCATTAGCTCTGTATCATTGCAGAGAATAGGTCCTGTATCCTAAACTATTCTAGTTCTCAGGTGTTGCTGAGTGAAGGATGTTACTACTGCATTTGCAAAATAGTGTCGGTAGAGTTTTTTTGTTGGAACATATGTGTATAAGCAAGGATGTCGTGGTATTAAAATGACTATATCCATACAATAGAAAATGGCACATAAAAAGACATGTATATTTAAACAAAACTTGTCATTTTCAGAGAGTAGTCAGAGGCTCTTGTTCTTCATATAGTGAGGAGGACTTTCAAAGCAACAATGCACAGACACAGGAAGCAAAGAGAATGAGAACCCTGACAGTGCATGGTGGAAATATTCCCCTTTATTTCCGCTAAATACCTCCACTGGTCCAGACGACTCACAGAATGGCAAAAATATAGAGCAGACATTGGATTTTCAAATATTGTCAGGTGATAAAATGAATGTACTCACGGACAAAGCGTATGTTTTCAGGAAGGGTGCGAGGTGTAAACTGGGGCTCATAGTTACAGGATGATCGATCAAAGAGGAAGACCAGAGGATGATCTGTCCGAGGCCCATCTATTTCCTACAGACACATATGTCATCATGTTAAGTGCTTTGCAGTATTAACACACTGTAATGTTAGGTATTGAATGAAGGTATAGAGTATCATTGTTAGACATTACTGCATAGTCTATGGCACACTGTATGGCGAGGCCTTGGGGTTCCAAAGCCAGCCCCGCCTCCAGCAGCAGCTCCTGATTGGCTGCGGGGATGTTGGTGTCTTTTTCGATCCTTAACTGTAAGTCTGCCACGGTCTCCTGGTCTGACACTGAGTATATCAGAGTCTTAGCGGACATCATGTTGAGGACATGAACCAGCTAATGAACAGAACAGAATAATGAGGCAAAGGGTAAAATAAATAAAATAATTAGTTCATTTAATGACTAATTCATGTCACCTTGAGTTGCAGTATGAGCTCCAGTTGGGCGAAACAGTTACTGGGAGTGGCGTTTTTGTCCTTGCCTCTCTCTTGAGGCGACCACTTCAGCATCAGCTTCAGCCACGACTCCAACTTCTCTGACAGCAGACTGTCAAATACCAGTCAACAGGTGAAATTATTTTTAGTTTTCCACACATTTGTTAAGCCTATACTGTGTGCGTGAACTTTTTGTCATGGATGATTTTCTTTACATTTTTCTGTTAGTCTCAGACTTGGCATAAACCATGAGTCGGACACTGTTTACATCCACATTACTACTCTGATCATTATCTGATTTCTGCAGTTGTCAGATTAATCAAGTGATCAGTGTAAAAGTCATAATCTCATCTGTTTTATCAGATAAATGCAATAATTTGAATATGAGAAATCAGATTAGCATACCTGGATTTCTTCTCAATACCCCTGCTTGTATACAAGTTAATCTGATTTATTTAGTTCTTTCACATCTGCGCATGTGTAAAAACAATTAAAATCGTAAAAAAACAGAAGTTACCTAGTCAAATGTGAGCAGAAGACAATAACAGGAGGTTTGAGTCTGCCATAACTATGCATGTACATTAGGGCTGCACAATTTTGGAAAAAACTGACATGCGATACATATTGCAATATGGAAAAATACTCAGGAGGATATAATAGGTGTGTGGTGCCAACATAAATGGTCATACAAATTAGTTGTGTTACTTCTTGTTGCGTCAACAGGTGCAAGGCACTGTCGACACAGAACACATGTTTCAGTATCATCCTTCTTGTAGCCGAAATAACTGATGTTGCTTTTCTTTTTGGTACCAAGTCTTCATTTTCGGTGATTTTCTCTTGTTTGTTGCTCATTTTTCAATGCTTTTACCAGCGACACCCTCCATATGTAGGGGCATGGTCTGCTTTGGCAAACTAATTAAGAACGCTTGTGATTGGTTGATCGCTGTGCGTAGAGTGTGTCAGGTACCTAAATTGAAATTAGATGAGAATACATTGAGTTCATTTACGTCCTACATAGCAGGACCTGTGATGTGACTGTTGCGCATGTGTACATTGCGATGGCAATGCTCAAACGATATATTGTGTAGTTCTAATGTACGTACTCCAAAAAAAATACGATATTGGACTTGATTATGGCATTTCTGAAGTGTATGTAAACGCATCAAATCTGATTATTAAATTATCTGATTGCTCTCAGTTATCAGACTTTTATGGTCATGTAAACAGGCTCAGTGGCAGACATTCAGTAGTAGTCACGTGGATTTGTCACCTGCTGAGGTTGTTTGGTTGAGGCAAATGTTTGGAGAAGCGGACTTCCCCTAAGAGGTCCTCATAGACAACAATGTCATCATCTTGTTTCAATCTTAGTTTATTGTGCCTGAAAAAAAAAACACAAAAACAGGATTATGTGAGAAAAAAATTGTAGTAATACTCCATTCTTTCATTTTGTCCTCATCGCAGGATCTGGATCTGGGGCCTACTCAACAAATCCAAGAATTGTTTTCATCGTTACTTTGACGAATAGTATCAAAATCAAGATTATCAAGTCGTTTTGTCAACCCAATTTTTCTGGCTCTTGTGACTGCGATTTTGGTAAAACAGGGAGAGTCAGCACCGTTTGAGAGCAAATAAAGATCAAACAGAAACAGAATAAACAGAATTCAAACTCTTAAGTAGGTTTAATGTCAAATTTTGAAACAAGAAGCATGTTTTAGAAAGTACTGAATGGTGGTACATTTCTTATTAATGTACACGTAACACTGCACACAGTTTGTGACATTTATTAAGTATTCAAAATGTTTTTTTTTTGTTTTCAACATGTATAAAATCAAGCATACACCTACTCAGAATGGTTTACCTATTCAAGTAAAGTAAGTAAATAGTAAATGTTCATTTTTAGACACATTCACTCTTTTCATGATTTATACAAATTGGCTGCCGGTCAGTGGGGGTTACTTTTAAAACGTGGGTTCCCAGAATGAAGTTTAGGAGAGTTCCTCTGAAATTCCGTAATCCTGCTTTATTCCTTTCTACATGCCCCTGGTTTCATAATTTTTGCTCAGTTTACTGGCATGAAATTGACATTGGCACAACTCACATATCCTGGAATTCTTTCCCTTGTTCTGCTTATTTTTTAAATATTATTTCACTGTTGAAATCCAGTCACGTAATAAAAACACTTATCATGTAAAAACATTTATCTGGAATTCACATCCCAGTTAAGAAGAAACCATGACTTCACCTTCTCATGACGACTTCTGTTACATTTTAGAAAATTAAAAACTTAATGAAGTGTGAGGCATTTCTGACAGTGGTACTACCAGGGAACAGGTTGCCATGTTGGTAAAAAGGGACGAAATCCTGTGATGCACTCGAACACCAAAGTCCCAAAGCTCCAGTAGTCCACACTGACAGTGTACCTCTGCCTCTCAATGAGCTCAGGGGCCTGAAGGACAGACAGACAGAAGAGCAGAGGGTTCAGCTTTCATACACTTAAAACATACTGTGACAACGTCTGCTAGTGTTTTGCTACGTACCAAGTACTGCAGTGTTCCTACAAATGAGACGCACAGGCTGGAGTGGTCCAGTTCTTTTGCATAGCCAAGATCAATAATCTTATGGATTAGCTGAAATTAGGGGAGAGTTATTAGTTTGAGGGTACATTTGTAAGACTGTAATCGAGAAATTAACAGGGTTTTTGCATGTAATGCTGTTGCAGATGTACACTATCAGTCAAAAGTTTGGATACACCTGTTTTTTCTTTATTTTCACGACTATTTACATTGTAGATTCTCAGTGAAGGCATCAAAACTATGAATAAACACATATGGGATTATGTAGTTAAAGGAGTGATATTTGGTTTTTTTAAATGGAAGTATGCATTTTAAAACATTTCCCTGTGGTCTACATAAACTGTAAACACTACGCTTGGATCTGAATTCTTCATTAATTCAACTCAACAGGTGCATCTTCAACCTTTTTTTTCTGAGTAATGACAGGAGACAGGTCGTTTTGAGTGCTGGCCCTTTAAATCCAAATAAGCCACTTCACGCCCCACCCCCTCCAGGGTATTGACTGTGTTTTCTGTCGTGTTCAGCCACTTGTGTTCGCTAATACAACCAACAACTGAACATTTTAGGTAATCGGCTCAATTTTGGACATATTTTCAGTATGGACTACAACCGCTGCTGCTGACAAACAATTATGGTGTAGTCGGAGAAATGTTCGTCGGAAGTCTTGACCTTATATGTGCAAATATCATGACGTAACTAGTTATAAAACATAACAAACTAAGCAGGAATTAAAATGGGTTGTAGAAATCCACTCGATTTTTTTCCAGAATGAATATAAAGATAGCTTTGCAGCACCTGGAGGGTTCAAATTCAAACTTTTTGAACTGTTACGGTTAAAATACACAAATAAATGAACCAAAGACTAATAATAGTGGGTTCAGAAAAATATAACCCCTTTAAAAACGTGTGACATAACTCAAAACATGTTTTTAATATTTCAGGTTATTTAAAATTGCCTCCCTTTGCTTTTCTTACTGCTTTGCACATTCTTCACATTCTCTCGATGAGCTTCATGAGGTACTTGAAACGTTTTCCAATAGTCTTAAAAGAGTTCCCAATGATGCTGAGCACTTGTTGGCCTTCTGTGGTCCATCTCAGGTCATTTAAATGAGAAAGTGTGTCCAAACTTTTCACTGGTAGTGTATGTTCCCGCTCTATTCAAAATAAAATTCTAAATCTAATCTTTTCTTTCCTTAGTATTGATTACAGTATCTGTTTGCTCTGGCATCATTTTGATAAGCTTATGCACTGTAACAGCATTCATTTCTGCCATTTTTTTTGGATACATAACATTGCTGAACCTAGACCTGACCAACTGAACCAACTCTAGAACATAACACTGCTCCCACAGGCTTGGATTGTGGTCACTGAGCACGATGGGTGATCACTTCATCTGCTCTTCACACCCTGATGCATCCATCACTCTGGAACTGGGTCAATCTGGACTCATCAGACCACATGACCATTATCCACTGAAACACAGCCCAAACTATTTGAGACGCTACTGCATCAGTTAAAGGGTTAAAGAAGTAGTTTCAGCTCAAACATATTATTCACTGCAGTAATTATCTAATGGAAAGATCTGAACTATTTCATTAGTTATATCCATGTGGAGACCTTTTTTTTAGTGTGGCTGTGTATATGGGTGCTTCTGAGAAACTGGTCCTAAAAACAGGACAGAGGGGCTAAAAATTCAAACCAGATGTAGACTCATGTTATGACGGAAGTTTGGAAGCACTTTGGGTCTATTTTAAAAATAAATACTTACTGAGATAAAAGAGGAACTATTTTTCAGATAAAACACATTTTTATATTATTTTTCATTATATTTAATACAAAAATCTGCATGTAAAATGGTCAAAGGGACACAAAAAATACGCATTACTATTTTTCTGAATATATTTTTAGTCTCTCACAGGTACATTTTGGGAATCGAACTAATTATGCAAGACAGAGTGTTTCACAAAAATGACCGCTGTTGCAAAATCAGTTGCGATTTCTATGCGTTTAGCTGGGCAGGTTGTGCATGTAACGCAAGTGGACACGATGGGTTACATACAAAACCTGGAATGAGACTGAGATTCATGAAAAACCTGCATGTCTGGATTAGAAAAACCACTAGGATCATCATATTCAACACAGTGTCTTTATTTATAGCATTATATAAGACCATTTGCAGCCATGTGGTCCAGATAAAATCCACTGACACCTAGGTAGTTTTTCCTGTCCCAATTTTGGTTCTATTTTTGGCTCCAATATTTTACTAAAAATTCTTTAATTTTGGGATGGCTCAGAGGAAGAGTATAATGTTTTTTGCATTTATCTGAGCTCATCATTAGGTACATCCTGGGAGGAAATATGTCTAAATTTCTCTTTTATTATTAAGTCTAAAAAGCTGGCAAAATGCCAGATACCAAAGTGTACCAAGTTTCAGAAGCACCCATATATAAACACACACGCACGCACGCACACACACATACAAGTTGAATGTTGTACTGATTTACTGGTTCTCTACTATGCAAGACAAAAATAAGTGCCTGTGCATAACCATAAACTTAACAGAGATAAAGTTGGTTTCATTCAGTTCCCATAAACACATAAGCGTGTGTAAACATGAATATATAACCTATTTAATGTGTCTGGTCTCAGTTATATGACATACTTCATTTTCCTGCATCCTCTTGTGGGCTGGAGTTCAACATGTTGTGATTTGTTACGTAAGGGACAAAAAAATAAATAAGAGAAGGATAAGAAAGAAAGGTAAGAATGGTAGATACTCTAATTTTACCATAGATTTTATAATACAATCACAATAAGTTGCAAAATCAGAGTATTCTACATTAAATACTAAGTGCAGCAATAATGTTTTTAGCTGGTGCGCATGTGGATGTGAGAGAGAAGCCTGTACTTATTCTTCTTAACCCACATGGAGACAAAAAGCCTGTACAAGAGCTCTTTGTTGTGGTTTGGGTGTTTTTGTCCTAACAAGACAGTTCACAGGGTCTTTAACTCACTCTCTTCTCTCCCTGCTGCAGCACTATGTTCTCAGGTTTTAAATCCCTGTGGATAATCCTCATCTTGTGGAGGTACGTTAGAGCCGAAGCTAAAAAACAGAAGAGACAGAAAGGAGGGTTAAGAGCCAGTGGAAAAGAATTATGTAGAATTAGAGTTGGATAAATTGATGAAGTTTCTTGTCCAGGGTCCATCCTATTTCCTAACTTGGGTTATGATGGCTGCTAAAAGATCTCAATGAAATCAGGGCAAATCTATTCACAAAAGACAATGGACAACTTACTGCCTCCTATATGCAACATGAAACATATTAGTCATCATCATTTAAGTCAGATAGACAGTATGTGCCTTTATTTTATACTGATAAATTGAGTCAAAGTGGTTTATCAGTCAGTGTCAATTACAGATGTATTGGTCTTGCTATATAGGCTGTCAATTTAAAAACTTTGCAGCGATACAAAGGTGATTATCAAACACTTGTTCCACTAAGTCAGTGGTTTCCAACCTTTTTTGGCTCATGATCCCATTTTAACATCCCAAATTTCTGGTGACCCCAGACATTCAAAACGGAGACATTTTTTTTTGCTAAAATTAATTTGTTTTTGATCATGTAACAGTTTGCTATACTATGTTGCAAATAAACATTAATTTTAGATGACATTTAGGCTATATAATGTATGGACGGAGGCATAAAAGCCAGGTGTAGATTACTGCACAAAGTGAGAATTTTATTTTCCTTGGTCAGAATATGTACAGTCAGTCCAGCTTGGATTTACAAGGTTGACAATTAATACTGAACAAACAACAACTCAAACTATGAATTATGACAGAGCTGCAACATCTTAAACCAGCGACAATGAACATTTGAAATAGAAACAGTACCACAGTGCTTCAGTTTCAGCTTCAGAGTTTGTCATGTCTTTTATGGGTTGCGATTGTCTCTCTCAACTCACCATATACTTTTTATTAATAGGGTTTTTTGTTCGTTTGCTTGTTTTTTTATCAGTTACTAGAAATTTCAGGCGACCCCATTTGAATTCCAGGCAACCTCACTTAGGGTCCTGACCCCAAGGCTGAAAAACACTGCACTAAGTAATGCATACAGGAGATTTTACAGTTTAACAATCTTTACAATTATATATAGGTAGTGGAAATGTGTTCATCTACAACAACAGCACCAGATAAATAAACAGGAAATACATACAAAGGTAGAAACAGAAGATGCAACAAAGGTCCTCAGCCAGACATAAACAGGGGAAGCTGTGGTTATATGGTAGAATGGTCTTAATATCACATCAAAATTAAAATACTTTGAATGAATGATGACGGAAAAAACGTAGTGAAGCTGTGGACTTCTGTATACATACTGTATGCAAGGGGTATTATAGTTATACTTATTAAAGTTAACAAAATCATCTTGATATAAAAACAACAGTTTTCAAAAATAAGATAAGTAAATAATAAAACTAGAAAAGCACTCAGAGAGCGCAGACCTCCGCCAAGGCAGATCAGTCCCCCCCCTCCGATCACCACCAAAATTTAATCATTTGTTCCTCGTGCCAGTATCAACATTTCCTGAAATTTTCATCCAAATCCGTCCATAACTTTTTGAGTTATCTTGCATACGGACAGACAGACAGACAAACCAACGGTGGCAAAAACATAACCTCTTTGGCGGAGGTAATAATAATGATCAATGTAACATGAAGTAAACAGAACTGCAGGTAAAATCAGCTTTGTTTCTATATTACACTATTTAGCTCCAGGTGTTGACGGCTGTGCTCTGCTTTGTGTAAAGGAATCCAAATAATATAATGCATTTTTATTCTTCCTTTTTAGCATCTATATATCAAGACTGTCCTACAACACTCCAACACCGAAACTAAATAAAAACTCAAGTTCAACCAGTCAATTCCGTCAGTGTATTTCTTGAAAAGACTTTTCTGGAAATCAAACAGTTTCTAAAATGCAATGCAATAAATGCTCCTTTTATGCTCAGCCATGAGTTCTTCACATGCAACTTTCTACTTGTCTATAATATTTTATTTACATAAGCTTTGGCCTCTATTCCAACTTTTTGTGGTTGTGCTGCAGGCATTAAAATCTATATTGGTTTATATTTGCAAAAAGGAATTATGCTGTGAAAACACTGTAAAATCGTAACATTCATTGACAATTAAAACTTACAGACATTTCACTGTATTATAGGAAATTTACCAACTTTTCTTGACAAGTGGTTTGGAAACTTACTGATATAAAACTACTAATATTTGGAATGCAAAACCCAAATTGAAAGACTAAATAATAAAAATCAGCTGAATGTTTCAAAGCTACAATAACTGTCCTATATAATTTTTTTCTTAACTGTTAATGTGTAGTAACTGAACTCAAAGTCAGACATGTTTTGTATCAATTTACAACTGTAGCTATAAATTCACCTCACTTGTACATCAACGGGTGACTAGTGTATTTAATGGTGGATAGGGTTCAACGGAGAGTAACTCACATCCTTTATGTGTGTCGTGGGTGTAGATATGTATGACTGTACCTTTACGCCTCACTGCTGAAACAGTTTAACCCATAAAGACCCAAAGACCCACCATCGACCAAAACCATCTACTGATCTAAAATGTTTAACACCTGTTGATCCACTAATCCTATCAAAACAAGCAAATACTTGGCGTAAAATGCAGTTTGTCATCTTTTCATGGTCATCAGATATGACACATTTGGATGTTCAGAGGCTCTGTAGTTACCATGGAAACACCGTCATCTTCTACAACATTGATTCACCAGTAAAACCCATGGAGTTGGATCAATGACAGCAGATGGACATACTGATTTTTATGTTTATTTAAGGATATTTTTACTGAAAAAGTACTTTTTTCCTAATTTTTGTTCTGTTTTGATATAATAACCACTGAATTTACTCAGAGTTTTAATGAACATCTACATGATCACTGAATTAAAAATAGGAAAATACATGATTTACACTGAAAAAACTTAAAATAAAAAGGATAATATTACAAAAAATTGGGATAAATCGCTTAAGAAAGGTGAAATACAGAGGAAAAAATCATTTGGAACCTGCCACAAAAGTAGCGCTGGGTCTTTATGGGTTAAAGGGGATCTCTCATTATCAGGAAATGTCCTCTGATAGTAGTGGGAGAAGAGTTTCTGTGAAAGCGTGGGTACATTTAGTGAATCTACTCTGTTTTCTTTAAAGGTGTGATCCATCCCATATGTTCCCTCAGTCATGTTTATACAGTGCGAGCCGCGGAGCACATGTTAAAAATATTTGTAAATTATATTTGGCAAAACACAATCGTGAGTATGTGATTATTGACGTATGCCTGTATCTGAGAGTGCTGTCGTCATGGTGACTAAGTGCTGTGGTCATTGGTGACGTGGCGAAACCAGGCACTGGCTGACGAATGTTTCCTCTGTACAACAGGGCCGTAATCACAGCGCCAGACACAAACACACAATCAATCTGTCACTCTCACATTCACATGATGTGACTGTTTGAATAGCAGAAGAGGAATTGATAGTACAAGATACTCACAAATGTCCCGTAACAGCATCATAACAGAGCCCTCCCTTATTCCACAGCAGTTTTCCAGGACGGTTAGATACTGCAGAGAGGACACACAGTCATTTGATACTCATTGGGGGAAAAAAGTAGTCTGAACAGAGAGAAACCGACTTAAGACAAAAAGTTCATTTCACATTAAACCATGTTTGATGTGATACAAACTTTCGAAATCATGTTCTCCTATAAAACAACCATTTTCTGTCCATGTGTCGTGTGATGTGTTTTTTAAGGGTAAGGCATCAATGGGGGAAAGACCCAGACCCAGATTCAAGCAGAAAACAAAACAAAGTCAGAGTGTTTCCATATGAATACAGATTATTTTAATATACTGATACTGATCTGAGCTGGTGAGATGCTTGAACACTGGAAAATCACAACTTTTGATGTTAAGGTTTTGATTTGTTTTACTTTATACAATATATTTAATGTGTTCCACTGGTGGAAACTTTTGACAGGCCGAAAAAACAGAGGATGGTGCTGATTTTGCTTGCTGCCACGACAGTAACCTCTCCATCTGCTTCGTTTTTGACCATCTGGGCTGCTTTGAAATTTTTATGACTTTGCGGTTTGTGGCGGTTGCCATTTTCCTCTTCTGTTGGCTTCCTGGTGCCAACATTGTCTATGGCTTCAGGCTGCTCATTCATCAGCTTTCTTCCAACCTAAATGAACTTAAAAGTATTATGCAAATTTTGGTCCAACAATACTATAATATATAACAACATATAACAACAATAATAATGTAAATATCAAACTAAATTAAAAACCCAAAGTGATAGTCCTGTTTTAGATTTCATGAGACTTTCACAAAAACTAACCAAGGGTTTTCAGGCTCTAATCAAGTGTCACTAAACACATGCACACACACATAAACTCTCAGGTGTTTACCTTCCTCAGATCTCCTCCCTGACAGTACTCCATGGCCAGAAGCGGCAGGTCATTGTTGGCCAACAGTTTGTGCATTCCTGCAGGAACTTCTCTGGCTGCGACAACACTAACGTGATTCAACCTGATTGAGAAAAATCAGCCATCATCAATAAACAGGGTGATACAGTGGGCCTTAAATCTATCTTGACTGAAATCCAAGTCCAATAAATCAACTGAAATACATGCACACTTCTGTCTCTTCATCTCTTCCTCTGCTCCCCATTATGTGACATCATCTTAACCTTTCTGTTTCCCATTCTCTCCTGTTTCATAACTCTCACTGAAACAATGTGTTTTTACTTAGATAACGTAACAATCTCAAACTGATTCTAGATTTTCCAAAATGTATCATATTGTCAACAAAACATTGTATTACATCTGTGCTGCAAGAGCTAAAACAGCCTGAGACAAATGATAGTGATTATTGAACTCAAAAGCAGCAGAAAAAATATTAACATGTGTCATGCTAACTAGCAGTATCTGGTAAAAGAGCAAATAGAAAAGGGAAGATGAATGATCAGAAGTTGTAAAGGTCAAATAAATCTTTTTGGTGTGGGAATTATGTGCTTTTTCAAAATATACTTTGTAAAGCAGTGACTAAAATAGATTTGAAGGAGGGCTGCACAATACATCCTTTCAGTACGATGTGTGTATAAACAGTGCTCAGATTAGAATATTAGATAAGGTAAATGACTCCTGTTTCATAAAAAGAGCAGCCATAATGGACCATATTTGGACATAAGGGTTGACCTGGGGATATGTGTGGGGTGAGATGTTCGTCTTAACCTTCCAGTTTTCGGGAAGATCAGTGCACTGTGGTCATAAAGGGATAGATATGGTCAGCAACAACACTCTGGTAGACACTGGCCTTTAAATGATGCACAGTTGGAACTACAAGGTGCAAAACCTGCCAAGAAAATATCCAAGAGCCAGAACCACTGATACAAGGCAGAATGGAACCATACTTTCATGTGTTTTACGCCAAATTATGAGCCTACCATTCAACTGTTGTAGCAGAAATCAAGATTCATCAGACTAGGTCACATATTTCTAATCTTCTGTTGTTTTGGTGAGGTCCTGAAAACTGTAGCCTCAGCTTTCCATCCTAAGCTAGCAAATGTTATGCATTCAGACCTTGGCTGTAACCAGTGGTTATTTCAGCTGGTTGTCTTTCTATCAGCCCGAACCAGTCTGGCCTCAGGCATCAACACGGCATTTTCATCCAAAGAACTCACTGGACATTTTCTCTTTTTCTGACCATTTTCTGTAAACCCTAGTGATGCTTGTGTGTGCAGATCCATGTAATTCAGTAGTTTCTGAAACCAACAACTTTCAAAGTCACTTCAGTCACCATTCCTCCTAACTGTCATGCTCAGTTTGAGCTTCAGCAGAACCTTCTTGACCATGTCTACTTAACTAAATGCACTGACTTGTTACCATATGATTGGCCCATAGACACCTGAATTAACAACCAGTCAAAGAAGTGTATGGAATAAAGTGGCCAGTAAGTGCATATCAAAGAAAAAAGATAGTGCGATGTCAGTTTATTTCTGCTATCATGCAGCTTCAATTGATAGTATGAATGAACCTGCAACATGATTAAAATATATTTTATGTTTGCCTTTTAAGACACGCTGTTGAAAAAAGCCATGCAATACAAGCTGTGTACACGTCTTGGAATTCAAAAATATTTATGGAAGTAAAATGTTGTTTTCAGAATTCTGTGCATGTGCCTATGTGTGTTAAGAAGCTGTAATAATATAATGGTAGGTTGCCATGTAAGTGTCCCCTGCCTCTGTGGTTTTTCCACTCGTTATGCGTGGGTGCAGGAGGGCTGCGGCTGTGACCATGTCTGTCTGAAAACAACACACTTGTTAAACTGAGATGAGGAAAGAAATGGTTTTATACCAATGTTTGCACCAGAAAATGACAAGACACACACACACATTTCACATTTCCCAAACAATCAAAATCCCCACCAGCTTTCCTCCAACTCCAGTGACCCGACACCCAAACTGACTGTTAATAGATGACACAGATGTGTGTGTGGAAACCAAACACACAGCAAAGTGAAACAAGATGAGGAGGCGGCACATTATCCTGTCAGAAATAACCACCAACAGACCAAAATAACCTGAACTTCCATGTTGTTATAATTATTTAATGTCTTGTGTGATTTTTACTGCTTCACAATACAAATTTAGTTTTTATACTTTGAAAAAAGAACAGATGGGTACATAAAAGTCAAATGTCAAACTCATAACCCTGCAGCTTGTCATGGAATGTACCCGCTGTGTGTCACAATATGTCAAACCAACACTCATCTCTTGTGCCAAAATGAGGTTTTTACAAAGACTAAGAGCGTCAAACCGTTTTTTTTCCCAGAAAATTGAGTAGTGATTGATTTATTCTGCAAAAGTTAAAATAATATTGTATCATATATTAGGACACACCTCTGTACAAAAAGAAACCTTGACAAGACAAAAGAGTTGTCCTTTTCACTGCCTTTTATCTGTGTTCAATCCAGATGAAGACTACATATACCAGTAGTCAAAAACTAAAAATGTAGTTTGTATTTTCATTATTCCTGTAAATATGATGCTTAAAAGGTGCGAATAAGGCACAAAAGGGCAAAATATATTTGTCTGCTGACTGATAAAGGGAGTCAAACGAGGCATAAAGCATAGCTGGTTGTGAGTTTTGTAGCAGGTTGATGCTTATCAAAGTGAAACTGACCTCCTCATGATCTGGATCTCCAGACACCATCTCTCTTTGTTTCTCTCACTCAGTTCTTGACGGCACTGTTTTATAGCAATCTGCTCCTCTGTGTCCTGAAACAGATAAAAGCAGTATGTCATTACATCTCAGTATTATTGTTAATTACTTCCGTTCAGAAAATTTTCATTGGCTGGTTGGTTTAAAGGAGTTGTATGTAGGATTGTGGCCAAAACTGGTACTGTAATCACATTCAAAATACTGTAGAGCATGGGATCCCCTCCTCCTCCCCCCAGGCTAGGGGTTGCTAGATCCAGCATGAGTGTCTACTACAAGAAGCTACCATGGCAAGCGACGAGTCCTACAGTGGTACCTATACTGGGCCCAGTCTCTTCACGCAGGCCGCGGTCTTTTCTCCCAGGACCGGGCCACGGTCTCTTTACACGGGCTGTGGTCTCTTCACCCGGATCCGGGCCAGGAGAAAACACCCCAGCTCAGCCCAGGAGAAGACATTGCAGCCCGGGCCCGCAGTCTTGCCACCCAGTAAGAGCCACTGGGAAGACCACAGGAGAGCCGGCGTCGGTCTTCAAATTCTTCTCCACTTTTAGCCGTCTCCATGTTTCAAAAGCATCTTCTATACACATCCTTGTTTTGTTTCTCACTTTGTCACAACATATTTGGGAATAATAAGAGGCCTTTTAGGTTTATTAACGTCAGACATTTATGATCAGAAATGTTCCAGCTGCAGCTCAGTGGGAACTGGGAACCTGGATGATCAAACACCACTGACTTGGTGATTAGCAGACAGGTGATGGGTGGCGCATCAGACCAAAACACAAAATGACAACATAAACATTATTTTGGGGCTGACACTGAGCTTTTCAAACACAAATATTCTGGTTGGACTATGACTGCCAGTGATATCAGTATTTGAAATTAACATGATTCCTTAATGTCTGGTGATATTCAGGGCCATTTTATGATTACTCGGAACATAATTCTTAGATACAGCACCTTTAATTATTCACAACGTATGAGATCAGTAGAGATGTCACTATAAAATTTTGAGGTCAAACTGCCTAAACATCCTAAAAATAATCATAATTTAATTGTCTCTGGTATTGTGTCATGCAATAATTATGGCTGTGCCACATATCAAGCTGTGATCAAAAATATAGTCTTACTTATGAGAAGTTCTTAACTAAGTAGCAGTAAGTTAGTAATTCTGCCAACCTACTGTTATCAAAATCCAAAGGAGATACATGATTACTCCTAACTTCAACTTAAACATCTTGAAAAAAGTGTGCAACCTAAACTCAAGCCTAACCAACTATCTATGAAATCTCTTCTGATGATATGTCTGTCAAGTCATATGTGCTTAGTGAACAGAGACAGATAAAAATAGAAATAAAAGAAATGGCGCCAGGTATATGAGCAAAATGATGAGCAATACAGAACTGTGCCACTGCCTGTTTCTCATGAAAATTATCTTCACTAATAAGAGACCCACCCTGATTCCCATAATGTGATCTAATGGTAATAATGACTATTAATAGCCCATAGTATTGTCACTATTAGAGGAAGTCAGGAAATTTCCTAAAGAGGAAGCTCAGTCATGTCCAGACAGGAAACAGTGCCAGCCGTGCCCTCTGCAGTGAGATCTGTTTTCCCATCAGTAACTCCCACAGTAACACTGACAATCCATAGTGACTGACTGTCATCAGTCAAACGGAAATATGTTTGTTATATTGGAAATCAAACATCATAACTTTAAGCAGAAATAAAATAATAAGGCTATCTTAATAACCATAAATGCAGTCAAAAATGAGTCAGCAAACAAATGCTGTGTGTTTACTTCACTTCAGAGCTGCAAAAATAGCAGCAGAAATTCCATGCCATTAAATTAAAACATATTAAAGACTGTCCATAACCATAGAGTTCTTAAAATTCTTCTTATCAAATTGGATGGTTGAGTCCACACTACAACTCTAACATTAACAACAATGCAGACATTACTGAATCACATTTACATAAAAAGGACACACAGAAATGTAAAATAGAGATGCAGGAATAAATAGGCTTGGAGAAATGGAGGAAGAAAATGCAAGGGGGGAATACTGGGGAAGTAAATATGACAATGAATTTTTTTTTAAAAATGCCCAAAAATTAATAAAATGCTCACTTGAGGTGGTTTTTGTTTGTTTCTTTATGAAAAAAATAACTGTGTATAGAGGAAACAGGAACACATTTTCAAATAATTTCTAACAGAGCAAATATTTATATATGACTGAACAGTTGCTTGATCAGTTGTTTGCTGCATCTTCACCGATATTCTGATAGTGTAAAGAAAAATGGCCGGTACAACTGATACTGGAAATGGACGACTGAATTATTTGTATCCCATCCATGAAAGTTGTCATTTTAGATGGAAAACCAAAACCAGAATGCTCATTTCTTCATGTGTAATGTAGCCAACAGCACCACATTGTGACCACACAATGCAGCCTTGTGCATTTGTTCCGTCTAAACCAGTTCATGTAAATGCATGTAAGTCACACTTTTGCTTTTGTGACTTTTGCTTCAAATTCACTTGACATGAACACTGCTAATATTGTAGTTATAGTTCTTGGTGTGGATGTCCTTTATAATTCAAGTTGTCTGACAGGCAACAACAGTTCTAACCCCTTCTTTGGACTCTGTTTTCTACCCCATGATGGGAGGACTCTGCAGGACTTTCAGTATCTCCTGACATGGATGGCGGTTCAAGGCCAGTTTTACATTTGCTCTGAGGTGAAGATGAGTAATACAACAGGACCGCAGTTGCAAAGAGGAAGTGGGAAGTCCACTAAGCAGGTGAGTTTTAATCCCTTGGTGTCCTCCTGCCAATGATGGAACGTTACAATGCCCTTCACCTGTGACTTAGAATGATATCACTGCAACAATTGTTATTTCTGTTTGACTTCCTGAGGTGATGTCATGCTTGTTATAAAGACTGTGAATGAAGCTGAGGAAAAAAAAAACACTGTAAGGTAAAGGTAAAAGTAATTATCTAGCTGAAGGGGTAAAAACGTCATATTACAAAAGAATAGAATAGAATAGAATAGAATAGAATAGAATAGAATAGAATAGAATAGAATAGAATAGAATAGAATAGAACAGAGTAAATCTATATTGTCACTGTTACAGGAACAATGAAAATCAGTTTAACAGCTCTGTTCTGTTTAGCAGCAGATTCATTGATATACCTAAAGTGCAAATGAAAGATTGTATATAAAAACACAAAATCACAAAATTACACTGAAATTACATATTGAAAAAAAATTAACAATATACAAAACTACAAAGAAATACTGAAATATACAAAAAGCCAACTCTATCAGAAAGAAGAAACACACAACATATAAGGACATATACAAGGTAATAAGACATATTATGTACACTGTAAACTGTGTGTGTGGGGGGGTACATTTAACAACTTGTGGGTAGAAGCTGTATTTGAGGGTGTGGGGGTCTGCCAGTGTAGATGTGACTGAGGGGGTGGTAGTGCTGTCCCAATCAGAGTAATTTTTTTTATAACAATCAGTTTCAATAATTACAGTTTATAAATGTCAGATCATAAATTATTTTATGTACATAGTCCTGAGTGATGGTTATTTATGGTTTTGAACTGTTCTCTGTGGTCAGAGCGTGTTTTTTTGTCTTCTTTGTGGATCAAGTAGACTACGCCTGGTCTAAAGAATCACAACCACTCACCTACATTTACACCCTTCAATTGTATGTGTTCCATGAAGATGTATTCAAATATTCCCAATAGTCTATTCTCTTTATTCTGTAGCTTTTTTTTATTGGTCGCACACCTTCCAGTAGTATAAATGTAGGTTAAAGCGTTTGTCCAATCATATTTGAAGAATTCAAGAAGTTTAGTGCCATATACACAGCAGTACTAAGCAATGAAATTCTTACTTTGCGAGTTCCCTTTGCACGACTAATGTAAACAGTTAACCTAAACTAAAACGAAATAAAGGAAATAAACTGTACAGTTAAAACAATTTAAACTAAACTAAAACATAATAAGAGAAATAAACTGTACACTAAGCAAGGAAAAATAAATTGGTAAAATAAAATGAAGCGAGTAATCTGTGCAAAGAGGAAGTGTATCAAAGTGAAAAAAACCATGATACCTTGATTTCAGCCATCGTTTGTTGCCGGGTAAAAGAAATCTGCCTTGAGGGCTGGAGAATTAACAGTGCAGCCTTTTGAGCTTCAAATACAGTTGTGCTCATAAGTTTACATACCCTGACAGAATGTGTACTGGACAGTCTTGGATGTTCCAACATGACAATGACCCAAAACACAAGGCCAAGTCGACCTGTCATTGGCTACAGTAGAAAAAAGTGAAGGTGAAGGAGTGTCCGTCTCAGTCTCCTGACCTCAATGTCATTGAGACACTTGAGGGAGGTCTAAAGCATGCAGTTCATGCAAGAAAACCCAAAATCTTAGAGGATCTGAAGGTGTTCTGCCAAGAAGAATGAGCAGCTTCACCGGCTGCTACCTTGGCCAGGTCTCCCTTGCAAAAGAGATTTTTAATCTCAATGGGACTTCCTGGGTAAATAAAGGTAATTTTTTTTTTTTTAAATCAGAGAAAATAAAGTGTCTCATCCACAATTACCACAAAAGACTTTGAGTTGTCAGTGATGTTAAAGGGGCCAATGCAGAGGATTAAGAACTAGGGTATGTACACTTTTGATCAGGGTCATTTGGATAGTTTCTATTGTTAGTATGATTTAAAAATAGGACCAATGGCCCTGTAGCTTACCGGCACTTCCTATCTCTTATAATGGGAACATTTTTCAAAGTCGCACCAAATCCAGAATCAGAGCCAGATCCAAATAATTTCACTAACTTTTGTTGACATCATCATAAAGAAGCTGTATACCAAGTTTGAAGTCAATTGGAATTGTAGTTTCGGAGAAGAAGACGATTGAAATTTTTGTAATGGACGATAGACGACAACAGACGACAACGCCGGAGGCCGCATGACGACAATATCTTACAGCCTATCGGCCGGTAAGCTAAAAAGAGCAAACACATTTGTTTGATAATAAATGGCTTCACCCAACCACTAGCCACGAGTGATAGAAAAGTTTTTTTTTATTATCACTCGTATTCTCTGAAAAATGGCCAAAGAATCACACATTCTGCTGGGGTATGTAAACTTATGAGCATAACTGTAAATGGCAATGAACCTGCTCCTTAAACCAATCAGATTTGATGTTGGCCACATGGGGCAATCTAGTAGGTGTGCAATATCGTCAGCATGTTCACATTATTGGATTGGATAGTCAAAGAGCGACTAGTCAGAGAAAGCTCAGCTAGCAAACAGCATCTGTAGTAACTCATATATAGGTAAACTACACTGCCCAGCCAAAAAAACCCACAAAAACGTGGCACATGCAAAATTTGACTGCACCACCTTTGGTTTTGATTACAAGAGACATTCACTGTCACATGTTTTTTGCCACATAATGCTTATGTAGTGTCACAATAAGGTTCATAATATTTGTTCCATCCATAGTTGCATTAATTTTTGATTACTGATGACGGAGAATTGGACCGCTGCATCAAGTCTTCATCACATCCCAAATTAGAGTCTGGACTTTATGGAAGCAAATCCATGTGTGAAAATGATGTCTCAATTCTCCCTGAACCAGTCTGTCACAAACCTGATGATCCTGATCAATCACTGTTCAATATTTTAGACATTAAAGACATGACAGGACACTTACTGCATCATTTAGAGTTAAATAACATTTTCCAGCTGAAACATTATTAACCACTGCAGTACTGACCCATGGAAGGATCTGAACTTGTTGCTTAGTTAAATCCAAGCAGTTCCTTTCTTTTGCCCAGGCTGTTTATTTAACTCTACATTATAGAAGACAATTATACTTCAATAATTATTATTACTGTGTTACTGCTCAGCCCTCGTCTAAATATGGTCGCAGAGAGAGATGAACCCACTGCAACTTAACAAAACACACGCAAATAGATAAACAAAAAAAGTTGTCATTAATTTAGCACATGCTTCAAATTCTCAGATCATCAACAAGTACAGAAAACATGCTGTAAATGCTAAACACGAGCAAATATACTGAGCAAAAATATAAATGCACCATGTACAGAATTTGTGTAACTCGAGACATGCGGCCCAAAATGAGCTCATGATGTCTTATAATTGTAAAACATGGTTCATTCTCTTGACTTATAAACAAATTTTGTGTCCATCTCTGCGAGTGAGCACTTACACAGTGATCTAGTAATTCCACCCACAACACAGGTGTAATCATGTCCAGACGCTGCTCAAACACCATTAACAGTATTCAGGTCCTCATTGTACTGGGGTCAATAAAAGGACATCTCAAAATGTCACATTTATTCAGATGTCACCATGCCACAGATGTCGCAAATCATGCGGGAATGGTTCCAGATAATATTCCATAGCTCCGTGTGGCTCTCAAAGAGGAGTGGAATAATATTCCACGGGCCACAATTGACAACACTGTCAACTCGATGAGAAGACGATGTGTTGCTCTAGCCAATGGTGGACACACGAGATGTGGAGTTGTGATTTCTTTCAGCCGGCCCCCACCGTGTCCACATGAATGTCCCTGAATGCCAGACACCACTATCATGTTCTAATGGACAGTAATCTGTACCGCATTGATCAACAGAATAAATTGTGTGCAATTTAATATATTATGCCACACCTATTGCTATTGAAATGTTTGTGCTACATGGTGCGTGTATATTTTTGCTCGGCGTACATTAATGCCAGGGATGACAGTGAAAATCTTCCGAGGGACACAAAAAAGTGGTGAAGCTGCTGACATGGTTGATCAGAGTTTATTTTATGGATAGGTTACCTTAAACCACTTCCTTTCACCAGAGTAATATGCATGTATCTGCATGTACATGGTTCAACACCTTGTTGTTTGCACTACTTACAGTGTATCTGCTGGTATTGTGAATTTATCCAGCTGGTGCCATCTAACTGATGAAAATGTTTAGTTAATTTGCTTGTGTTTTGTCTATTTTCATGTGTTTCTTAAATACTCAATAAGTGACTGAATGGACTGTTATTGGACTGTTAATGTAATATATAATTGTGTAAGAATAATTTTAATGTTTCAAAAGAAGAGAAACTAATTCTACAATGTCACACACTGTTGGGCGATCTGTACAATAACCTGCAAAAGTCAAAGACAATATCTGAGAAAAAAAAAAATCATTGATCTTAACAATATGAGTTACAGCCTGTAAAAGTCAGCTGGACAACTTTTGTGTCTTTTGTGTCTGTGACAACTTTTTCTCATTTGTATGAGAGCTAAAGACTGAAACATTTACTGTTCATGTAAACACCGTTTTTGTCGATCTGTCAGATTGCTATCATGGACCATCACATGGCCATGTACAATATATATCCCTGTGGGGTCTGAAGAGCAGACTTAACTGCATGCTATAATGTGACTGTGGGTTTTGTACCTTATTTTGCCATCTTGTCACATTGCCAAAGCCTCCGGTCCCCAATCGCTCCTTCAGCTCCCAGGGCCCACAGCTCATCGGCTGTTGCAGAGGTACTCGATTCATGGCTGCCCCAGCTGTTCCCACTCCTTACAACACAGTAAACAGCAGGAGTGAGTACAACGAATCAGACAGACACTGTTACTGTGTAATACTCACCAGAGTGGTAGTAAGTAAAAAGGTACATCTACAACACTATGAATGTAATCTGAGGTACTTTACTGCAGTATGTCCACCGTCTGCTGCTTTATACTTCTGCTTCAGCAGGAAATATCATACTTGGAGCAACTAAACATTTATTTAACAGTTGTAGTAACTGGTTTCCTTTCAGATGAAGTTGTTACACAATAGATAACTACACAACATTTTACATTATAGTACATTTTTGGCTTTCTTGTCCACTGACACCTTTAAAACATCAAATTTTAGATGTCTTTAAGTTGCTAATGATAACTAAATGAAAAAAAATACTTTTACTGGAGATACTTTAAGTAGCTATGTTGTGCTGATGTGAAGAAGTGTTGTCCACACAGGAGTCTTTTACTAGTAATAAGGCTTTTTTTTTTTCACATCACTGGTTTCACGTAAGAATCTGAATATTTCAATTAATGCTCACCACACATGAATACATTCACGCAATGACCTCACAGTAATCACAAAATGAAAGAAATCTAAGAATGGCATGATGTAACAAAAGCTGTCATTGAACAACATCATCTATTATCAGATTTGGTATTTTTACTTTGCTTCATGTATTTACACAGTATCTACATCAGAAAACGGGTACAGTTTTGTGCAAAACTCTTAGGCCAC
The DNA here is from genome assembly GCF_902148855.1 of Sphaeramia orbicularis. Classification (NCBI taxonomy): domain Eukaryota; kingdom Metazoa; phylum Chordata; class Actinopteri; order Kurtiformes; family Apogonidae; genus Sphaeramia; species Sphaeramia orbicularis. The sequence goes on along the minus strand of NC_043965.1, from coordinate 50,118,536 downwards.
CTTTACTGTTATTATTTTTTCAGGGTAGAAATGATCATACATATCTATCTCTCATCCTCTTTTCTTCATATGCAATACAAATATACGGGAAATATGTGCACAATCTAAAAAGATATACAAAAAACTGAACTAAATGGGTTGTAAAGGTTAAAGTCAATATTTAGTGTGACCTCTGACTCCTTAATAGGAAACAGCACAAACGTCTGACATGTGTTAAGTGAAACCTGGAATAAAATGTCAGAAAATTAATGTAATAAATATCACATTGTCTGAACAAAAGGGTTAAAAACATGTTAAGTGCAAAGGGAGGTCACACTAAATACTACCATTGGTTCATAGAAGCTGTTTTTTCCCTGAAACTTTTGTTTTTCCTGCTGTACATACTTCACTGAGACTGACAAATGCATATGTGTGGTCATTATAATGTTATTAAATCAACAAACCTCAGGTGAGCCTAAGACTTTTGCACAGTGCTGTACTTTAAAGGATCTAACACTGGGATGTCTGTCCTCAAAGAGGCTTCATCTTTATGTTTCAGGTTGTGTTCAAAACGCCTTTACAGGAACTGTATTTGCTCTGTTGTTGCATCTCATAACTTACTGTGAATAAGCAGGTATATCAATGTAAAATGTTGCTTTTAACCCTTGAAGAGCTGCTAGTCAGACATAGTTGAACCTAAATAAACTACCCCCTTCATATTTCTATCACAGACTCATCTCTCTCCCATAGGAACAACTAGGCCTGTTTGACAACTTCAATATTCACAGTTGCTTCTTTTATTATATTCTGGTATGTTCATATTTGTGACAATGCGGTATTATAAGAGAAGAATGCATACTCAACCAAAAACAGTCTATTTGCTGTGGTTATATGTGATACTTGGTGCAGTTTGTTTAGTCTATAACCCCTGTATGTGTGGTGGGACGTTGTCTTCATGCACGCGCTTCCTCTACACTTCAGCTCAGTCCTACCTTAGACAGACTCCACACGGTTCACCGCTTTTTTCCCCTTTACTTTTGTTTTTAAAATAACAAATCTATATTAAATTTAACCGAGATTAAACCGAGTTTTAAAACTCCAAATACAACTCTTGTAGGTTTTAAGCGACACAACAAATCTCCAAAACCCTTTTACTTCCTGATTCTCATATTTCCTGTAAACCTGGTGGCCCCGCCCACCGGGAGGCACTACAACCCGCTCTATTCGTTTAGATTGTATTTACAGTGACATTATTACCTCCGCCAAGGAGGTTATGTTTTTGCCAGGGTTTGTCTGTCTGTTTGTTTGTCTGTCCGTTAGTGTGCAACATAACTCAAAAAGTTATGGACAGATTTTGATGAAATTTTCAGGGTTTGTTGGAAATGGGATAAGGAAGAAATGATTAACTTTAAGGGGTGATCCGGAAGAAATCCTGGATTCTGGATCACTTTGAAATTGTCGTTAACATTGTGGTAAATGGGGCCAAAATTTTCGTTTCCCAATATCTCGCTTAATTATTGACCAAAACTCATGAAATTTAACTCAGGAATTGACAATGGGGTCCTCTATCACATTTCAAAGGCTGATCCGGATCTGATCCAGAAGGCGGATTTTATTTTAAAAAATAAATGTAGGATTTGTATCACCGATTATGTGGGGAATTTTTGCGCTTGGCGGAGGTCTGCGCTCTCCGAGTGCTTTTCTAGTTTTACTCAAATTCAGACCAATACATCATTAAAACTAGAAGCACTCGGAGAGCGCAGACCTCCGCCAAGGCTGATCAGTGCCCCCACCCCCCCACCCCCCTACGCCAAGGAGGTTATGTTTTTGCCAGGGTTTGTTTGTTTGTTTGTTTGTCTGTTTGTCTGTCCGTTAGTGTGCAACATAACTCAAAAAGTTATGGACAGATTTTGATGAAATTTTCTGGTCTGCGCCCCCCCCCGTGGGCCCCCCCACCCCCGATCACCACCAAAATTTAATCATTTCTTCCTTATCCCATTTCCAACAAACCCTGAAAATTTCAACCAAATCTGTCCATAACTTTTTGAGTTATGTTGCACACTAACGGACAGACAGACAGACAGACAGACAGACAAACAAACAAACCCTGGCAAAAACATAACCTCCTTGGCGGAGGTAATAAATAAATAAATAAATAAATAAATAAAAAAAGGTTGTAGCAGATGAATTAATTCACCCAAAACTGTTTTACCCAAGTAGCAGGTCATAATAAATTGTGTGTCAGCCATTTTTCATTTCACTGCGACAACAAAAGCATTAGAGCACAACACACTTGTAATTTTGAATTCAGGAGTGGAAAGGATCATCTTCCTGATAATATGTGAAGGCAGCGTTAATGGGTGTGGGCAACTAAGACAGTCATTCAATTACAAATGACGACCCTGGTGCCAAAAGTACTGAAGTCACATTTTTGGACAATTCAAGTTGAGCATATAAACATATTGTACTTGTTTAACTATTTTAACAAACTTTTTTTGTGACTTCAGTGCTTTTATCATCAGGGTCTTCAAATGGAGTTTACAAATATAATCAAATGACCTGCTCCCAGCACAAAACATACTCTAACATGAGCTTTACATCAGTTCACACAAATGTTTCATACTGAATTTTGAAAGATAAATTATGTACCATTTCTCATTTGTATATTTATCCAGAACATGTCAGACTTGGGTCCTCCTGTTTTCTCATCAAAAATGGAGAGGATAGTTTTGGCTGAACAAGCAAGAGAGAGAATGGAAAGAACAAGTGATATCAGAAAGAAAGAAGCTGTAAAATACAAAAGTAAACTGTTATTAGGCACGATTCCAAAATGAGACAAATGCAGAAGTATCTTTGAGAGTGGCCCCACAAAACCCTGGCTCACAAAGACTTACATTGAACTTCTCTCTAAAAGTTCTAAGTGCATATTTGTTTTCTTTTATTTGGAGCCTCTATAAGTGATGTGGTGATCCATCTTTACATTTTTTTTCTCCTTTAGTTAATCTTTGGTTGGATAGGTTAATTAGAGGGCTTCATCATCAGCTTCTATATGACAGCTTTCTCATTTGCAGAGTTGGACTTTCAAGTATCTTTTTATTTTATAAAACACTTTTTTTCCCTGGCAGAGAACTTAATAGTTGTGGTTAATAGATTACACTAAAAAGATTGTAAAGTTATATTGTTACTTTATTCAGACCATAAGCTACTGTTTACCATTAATTCACCATGATTCATTGCAGATGGTGTTGACATTTCACATTCCTGTGGTCCTGCCCCTTTTGACCAACTATGGTCACCTCTTAGTCAAAAAAATTAACATGACAAATCGCAAACTTACATGTTTAAAACATCAGATCAGAAACCATTTGGTGGCATCCAGGTCCTTCATCCACTAAATATATACAGTCTAGCATGGCAAAAAAAGACTTCACCAGAAACACCCTGAACACAGAAAAACAAGGGGAAAATAGAAATTGTAAGCAGAGGTGTCACTGCAGGTAATTATACTACCACACACTCACAAAAGGCCAGAGGTGATGATTGAAATGACTACAGATTTGGCCTTTGAGTGTCATATTTGAATATATTTCAATAACGTGAAACCTGGATTCTTTGCAAGTATGACTGGTTGTCATATGATGATGATAGAGTTTCTTTCAACAGATGGGACAGAAAATCCTGGTGAAAAATGAAACTAAAGTTGCTAGTTGAGACGATAAGTATACGGAGAATGAAACATAAAACAGTTATTAACAGCACTTCCACTTATGTTTCAACAAGAACATTTAAAGACTTGTCGATATTTGCACAGTAACATATCTGACAGTGGATGTAACAACATGAGTCAAACTGGTGACAAAATAAGAAAAGTTCCTCACATAGCAACATTTGCTTAATAATCCTTATTGACGACATGTAAGCCATGGTAACATGTTGGGTTTATACAACAACACAAAGCTAAATAAAAAACAGACAATACCGATCTTTCATTATAAGTTCCATTTTTCTTGTGATTTCAGTGTAGCCCACACAGGAACACAGGAGGAAGAGGCTCCATATTTGGACAGAGTAAACAGGAATGTTTTTTGTAGCTTATAAACATCTCCAATGTCCAATCTGATATAAGTGGGCTTTCAGGACTTGTGTTTACATCAGGGAAATGTCAGATGCTTGGTTATAAATAGACCAGGAGGATGCATTTTTTTTGCATCAGACTAAATTTCCAGATTTGCCCTTTGTGCAATCTGGGCAAAAATCAAACACTTTTCAAGAGCAAGAGCATCTTTCACAAATACAGCAAATGAATCTTTTAAACAGGTTACAGTCACAAACTTTTAAAGCAACGAATGGCTTTCATCATTAATTTTTCTTCAGATTTGTAAAACCCCAGTGATAGCCAAATTATCACTAATCTATTAATCTTTCCACGAACCTACATCACTTCCCTCACGGTGAACAACTTTGAAGAGGACTCTGTCACAAGCAGTCAGTTTGTTTACATAACAAACCGATACATCACTTGGGCCTTTTCAGAAATTTTGTCGCCAAGTGCATTGTGGGAATGGGAGATCCATGTAGCCACAGTGTCTGCTACCGGGTTAGAAGAAATGGAGGGAATCACTGTAAGTGCAGGCTTATCATACAAGCCTCACTAGCATACAGGGTATGGCCGGGCCCTCACCGCTCCCTCGCTCCTTACAGTACGTGTATGATCAGCCGACACAATGACATATTCTATGAAACTGATGTCTAAGTATTGTTTTTCACCATCACACACCCTGTATTATAAGATGATAATTGACTTACAGTGATTCCTTCCATTTCTTCTAACCTGATAGCGAACATGGTTTCATTGCTTGTTGTCTCCATGTTTGTTGCTGCTGCAGCTGCATGGAATTCCCATTCCCACAATGCACTTTGTAACAAAATTTCGGAAATGGTCCGAGTGACCTATCGGTTTGGTATGTAAACAAACGGACTGCTTGTGATGGAGTCATCTTCGTAGTTGCTCACCGTGAGGGAAGTGATTTAAGTGTGCAAGCACAGAAAAACTAATAGATTAGTGACAATTAGGTGATAATCACTGGGGTTTTACAAATTTGAAAAAAAAGTTAGTGATGAAAGTCATATGCTGCTTTAAAGACACATTTAGACCCAGTGGCTGAACATCAGATGCCCAAATAGATCACTGTGTGAGTGCAAAGTGTTGATCTAATTCTGAAGGGTGATATCTAATATTGCTTCATATGAGCTCTTGTGCCATGAGACATGAAGGAAGTGACAGTTAGTTTAGGGTAGTTGATTCATCCACTAGTGAGAAGCTGGCACTTAAAGTGTAAGGTTTGATCCAAAAATGGTGACAACCATTATAAATGTGCCTGCAGTGGAATGTATGAACTCATTGCGGTTTAAAAATGTAGGTGGTTTGTGATGGATTAATGATTCATCATTGTTCAATCATTCATTTGTATTATTACACTCTTTTCATTGTAACTGGTGACACTGTAGGAGACATCCTGTGAAGGACTCCCATGACGTCCTTAAACCACCATTTGGACACACCTGTATTACCTAGAGGTTTCAGCACTTGCAGAATGTAACAAAGAACATTTACTTATGTCCAAATCTGAGGTACTTGAGGTGCTTTTTCTTGACTTGGATACTTCCATTTGGTGCATTAAGTCTCACTACTTTCTTCACTTACTCCGTTTGTCTGACAGGTTGTTACTTTTTGCACTGAACTTTATCTCCAAAATTTGTTGATTGTGAATGTTTGTGTAAATTTGCTCCCATCTTTAGCTAAACCAACTCTTTAGAAACCCTTTGGATTTGCTGAAAAATGTTCACTTCAACTTTCACCATGCAAAGAGCTTTATTTATATGTTAGGAACTTTATTTGTCTAAGAAAACAACACTGCAACCACAAAAGCATGCAGCTTCCATATGCAACCATACAGCCATACACACACATACATACAAGCATACATGTGTTTTTGAGAGATATGCTTTAAAATATCACAAGTAAGAGTAGCTAGGACTAAAAACTAGAAAGATGAAAAAATAGTCTTACATAATAAATGAGTAAATAAATAAATTAACAATTTCTTGGAAATGGGTCAGACACCCAGACTTGCTCAAGTATTCAAAAGTCTAATATATGTAGTTATAGCTCAAGGAAAGTCTTTTTTTTTTTTAAGAGACACATTGTTCTCTCAGGAGAGTGATATTACAAACATATCAGTGAAACATCTGATTTAAACCATTGCTGTAGATGAAGCTATCAACAGTTTATAAAGCTGTTTAACCTTAATGTAACAGGAATGCAGCAGGAAAACATTTCTGAATAGAATGGTAAAACAGTCACAAGGAGCATTGTCCTTCTCAATCAACACTTACATTTTGCATACTTTATGTACAGTTTGTTGATAATACTTACATACTTTGACATAAGTAAGGTTTAAATGCAGAACATTTACTTGTAGTGCAGTATTTTCAGTGTGGCATTTGACTTTTGTTGAAAAATCTATACATTTCTCTCACCTCAGATGTTTGTCTGAAAAGTTCTATTTGTCTCTGCCTTAATTTCATCAACATAGATGTACTTTCAGTTTACATGGCACTGGTTACGTTATTTGTTCTGAGCTCAAGGAATAGTGAAAACACTCACCCACACATTAAGACGACAAACGCAAATGTTTATTCTGGGGTTTCCTTCATTTTTGTAATCCTCCAACAGAATATACAAATACTTCTCACCGCCAGTACTGGCATAGTAGAAGTCATTTGATATGAAATGGTGAATGATTAAAAATGATTGTTACAAAATAAGTCTCTGGTAAAGAATGAAACAGTGAGAGACTGTTGGATGGTGATGTGTTGTAGTACTGAGTCACCAACAGCACATGGCATCCTGAACAGTCTTCACAGCCCAACTTGTGTTTATCGTAGTGTGACTTTTCTCATCAAGAAGTGGGAGTGAGCACTAATCTGAAGCAGATGAGCGAGTCCTACCAAAGTCACGCCCTGAAGTTTCATTATTCCTGCTTTTTTTTCTCCTTTCTCCCTCTCTTTCTCTTTTTTTCGTTTTTACAGTGGAGTTAAGAGACAATAAAAACAATGAACAAGAATTATCCAATCTAAATAAAATCATTGTTATTCCAAGAAAAGACTGACCTATTCTAGGGGCTAAGTAAATGATTTCCCAAGGAAGGGAAGGGTATAGAATTACAAGGATTTGTGGTTGTGACAAATGAATCCTGGTGCCGACTGGTTAACCACACAGATACAGTAGAAGCCACAGCTACTGGTGGACTGCCAGAGCTCATTAATAGTATGACACTTTCATGTCACACAGCCCTTCAGTCCACTTATACGCTTGTTAAAGTGCTTTTAAACAGTGCAGCCAATGTAAAAACATCTTCAGGAGGAAACTAAAACTCTGTTCTCTTAGAATTAGATACACCATCTGACGTAAATAATAAGCCTCATCTTATCTGGTCTAATTACGTAATGATAACATCTATTAACATGGACTGCATTTAGTCTCACAAACATCTGTTGTTTTAGAATTATTCACAGACCAGTTTCCCTCTGATTTTCACAGCTCCAGTAGGGAAAAAGTACCTGGATGTAAAAATATCCATATGAATCAGAACCAGTCGGACCTTGTACAAACTATCAGTGTTGGCAGAACTTCAGTCCAATATTAATATTATCAGACTTCTCCTACAGAAATTATTACTTTAACCCTTTCATGCATGACGTCCACATTTGTGGACACATAGTTTAACCTTATAATGTCAAACGTATCATATTTGATGTATGAGTTTTGAAGTCCTCTACATGATCAGTGTGATATTCTTTTTCTTGAAAAACCTGATGTATACAATTAGATACATGCAATACACAGATAATCCACGAGGAGGGAGGAATTTGTTCACCAGAGGCCTTTCCAGTGACACTACAAGATTGTCAGGAGGCACAACTTTGAAATTTTAAAAAGGAATTACCAATTAGTTAGACATGTTTGTGTTATATTACATTTTTGTTTGTTCAGAAATAATATTTGAGCATTGAGACCCGATGTATCAAATATGATACAAAATTGAAACTCATACATGGAAATTGATATTTGGAAAAAAAAACAAAAACATTTTGAGTGATTCAGAAGGACCAATAAAGACTCCAGTTTCAAAAAACTGGAAGTTTCTGTCAATGATTTAATAGTTCAGGCTTTCAGGGTTAAGCTCATGTTCCAAAGGGTTTTAAAGGCAATATTCTCCAAACCACATGAGAGCAGTCACTGTAGACCCTCAGCAATACAATGAAAAATGTATCATTTTAGTTATAGAATTTGGACTCCTCTGTCATCTTATAAAGTTCACCTCCTAAAACCCAGCTATGGGTTTTCTGTCCATGGTTGTGGACAAGAGTTTCACTCACAGCCTTATATAAACAAACGAACGAACAAACAAACGAACAAACAACTGTCCACCACAAAGGACATTCCATAAAAATGTCAAAAAATGTATCTGAAAAAACTGTTGCATCATGATGTTTCCAATATAGCAATTATTTAATTAAAATAAGCCAAAACTTGTACTTTCCTGAGACTCAGGAGGTTCAATATCTCGTTAATAAAACCATATTAAAAAAATATATATATATATAAATGCATTTCAACTTTAGCCTAATTTTGTGTAATAAATTACTTTTTTCATAATTCATGCATGAAAGAGTTCAAGAAAAAAAAAAAAGGACACAAAAATCAATCCCCCCCAGATCTTTTTTATAGTGTAAAGTTATTGATTAATGACTTTGAGCTTGATGTTCAGTTCAACAGTGTCTATAAAAGTCGAAAGATTCAGGAAGGAGGGAGAAACACACAGGATCTGCTGTTTAATCAGCTCTTGGCTTTTTCCTGCTCCAAACAGTTGATATAACAGAAGCCTAAAAAACTCCACTGTTTGTCATCCTCTAATGCATATATACAGGTGCACAAATGTAGCTGTGACTGACTGTAAACTTTTATTAAGGACTACAATTAACAACTATATTTTTTATATTCATCATCCTTTAATCTGTCGGTTATTTCATCAGTTAATAAATTAGCTTTTGGTCTACAATCCACGACTGCAATTTAATACTCATATATGTAATTTTATATTCATAGCATAGTCATTTTATCTCATTATTTCAATGTCATTCACTGTTGCTACTACACTGACACATATGACTGACACCACTGCAGTCTTATTGTACTAATGTCATACAATTCAGCTCTATTTAAGATTATATTACATCAGTCTTTGACAAATGAGGGTATGTGTACCCCCAGGGATACTTAGAAGAGGCCCAGGGGATAGCTGATGCTGAAATACAATATAAAACACAATAAATACATGGATATAATAAAACTGACACTCCTAGTTTTATTGTCAGTCATCTTGTTTAAGCTTTGGTAACATTTTAAGAACAATTCTATTTTATATTATTCACAATGAGTTTATTTGAGTGAATAATTAACTATTTTTAGTTGATGAAAGATTAATTTATTATTATTATTTATTATTATTATTATTATTACTATTATTATTATTATTATTAATAATAATGACCAATTAATTTAATTTTCTTATCCATGAAAAAGGGCACTTTTCAGTTTATATTTTGCACACAAAATTGACTTGAATTCAAACTTAAACTTTAACTTGTTATTATTATTATTATTTTTATATATATTACAGTTAAATATATTTTGTTTGTTTACAAAGTTTTGAAAATAAAAACAGTCACCTTTGGCACAGGAACAAATTTTGCCTGATTTTTTTCAGTCAATAATGCTGAGGCGAGAGTTGGGGGTACTTGGCTAAAAAAGTTTATTTCAGGGGGTACTCCACTGTAAAAAGTTTAAAAAACACTGCATTACATTCTAGCAGTGGTTCCCAACCTTTTTTGGCTCATGACCCCATTTTAACATCACAAATTTCTGGCGACCCCAGACATACAAAACAAAGACTTTTTTTTTTTTTTTTGCTAAAATTAATTTGTTTTTGATCATGTAATAGTTTGCTATACTATGTTGCAAACAAATGTTAATTTTAGATGACATTTAGTCTATATAATGTATATTATTATGGACAGAGGCAGTAAATCCAGGTGTAGATTACTGTACACAGTGAGAATTTTATTTTCCTTGGTCAGGATATGTACAGTCAGTCCAGCTTGGATTTACAAAGCTGAAAATTAATACTGACCAAACAATAACTCAAACTATAAATTATGAAAGAGCTGCAGCATCTGAAACCGACCACAGAGAACATTTGAAAGATAAACAAAACCACAGTGCTTCAGTTGCAGCCTCACAGTTTTTCATGTCTTTGATGTATTGGGATTGTCTCTGTCAACTCACCACATATATTTTATTAGTGAGTTTATTTTATTTTGATCAATTACTAGAAATTTCAGGCAGGTTGAAAAACACTGCATTATAGTGAACTGTTGACACTTTCTGACAGGTACCAGGTGGACTGATGACTATTCAAAGTATACCTAACTCAAAAGCCAGCGGGTTGTTTTCTGAAACGCGCAGTGAAATGATGTCAGTACTGATAAAATACTTTGGAAGGCATATTTCCCAGTCCTTCAGTGTTGTTTTGGCCGGTGAACCCCCTGGAGTACACGTGCCCGTCACATCTCGCGCACCGCCCTGCCGTCTGCATCATCCCCATCCGGCCCGCGCGCTGAGGTCACTGGCCCCGCCCCCTCCTCTCCTAACGGAGCCGGGCTGGAACTGCAGCATAAAAACTGGGAGTTAAAGGAATAACGGTCAGTTGGAGACACAGATCCAGAGGACAGCTTCACTGGACATCCACCCGCTTCAGAAGTGTTCAGACTCGGTAAGACGCATGTTTTCTTCATTTGTCGTCTGTGGATGCGCGTGCATGTAGCCTCACCTCTGTTCCTTAAAGTCAATGGCAGTTAAACACACTGTTCCTAATGATTAGAGAAAACACTGAAAAGGACTTACTATTGTGGCTGGGTAATGTGGTGATACTATTATTTACCTTTCAGACCTCCAGTACCATCATTAATAGGACTTATGTAAAAGGCTATGTCTGGTAATGATTAATGGCTGTTTTCTTATTTAAATGAACACCTGATGAGACACTTAGACACCACATGACTTTACATCCAGGTGTGTGGCTTCAAACTAAGGCTTTTGTTAAGTATCATGCCCAAAGATCAGTTCTTCTAACACTACCTTAGCTTCAGTATCACAATACTTTTCACATTACACATTAGATTTAGATTAGATTTAGTGATTTATTCCAAACATGCAATACAATTTAACATATATGTGAACAAGTAAAACAGAAATAATAATAGAAAAAACAACAATCAAGACAATCTTAGAAAGAAAAACAGCACAATAGTTTTATTTACATGTCTTAAAGGGGGTGTTAAGAAGTGCAACTTATTTAATCTCGCCCCTTCTCCATAAAATATTAATAATATATATTTGTCTCCCTCTTCCTTTTACATTACTCTTTTGTATTAATACACACACATGCACATACACATACACACACACACACACACACACATACATTTGGATACACATACTATACATACATGTGTTTATACATATACACACAACATACACGCAGACACATATAATCTTTTACCTTTGCATTTCTTAATTATGCTGGCAAAATATAAATACATAACAAATAACTAAAAGAAAGAAATATATACATAAACAACAGTGAACATACAGGGGTTGGACAAAATAATGGAAACACCTTCACCTCAAGATGATAATGCCCCAATCCATACAGCTAGAATTGTTAAAGAATGGCATGAGGAACATTCTAATGAAGTTGAGCATCTCGTATGGCCGGCACAGTCCCCAGACCTCAACATTATTGAGCATTTATGGTCAGTTTTAGAGATTCAAGTAAGACGTCGATTTCCACCGGCATCATCTCTAAAAGAGTTGGAGGGTATTCTAACTGAAGAATGGCTTAAAATTCCTTTGGAAACAATTCACAAGTTGTATGAATCAATACCTCGGAGAATTGAGGCTGTAATTGCTGCAAAAGGCGGACCTACACCATATTAAATTATATTTTGTTGATTTTTAAAGGTGTTTCCATTATTTTGTCCAACCCCCGAATGGCGACAGTTAATAACGTTCATCCCTATTTCTTGTGAAAAACATTTTCTTATGCAGTAAGTGTTTTTGAAAGCTGTTCATATGCGTTGCATGCTCTGAGTACATTAACTCCCTAGATACTGAAATTTGGAATCAAATAATATCAAACAATACCAAGATGTCATTACTTGGTAGTTTCTGAGTAACTTGGTTGGTACCATTAAAGTGCTGAACTTTGTCACAAGTTTGGTAAAATTCATTTCGACTGTTTGACTCCGCATCTTCTTCCACCCTTGTAGTCCATTCTGTTAATGGTCCCCTTCAGTCTCCAGAACATCTCTTATCCCTGAATGTTCCCAATGTTTCAGTGAAAAGCATTCTTTTGATTCTTGTTACTAGATGTGACGTTATTATGTGCGTGTTTGCACTATGGTACTGTAATTCTCATTACATATGTCTGTCTGCATCCCTAAAATGTACTCAGATAGTTTGGCTAACTCGCACAGTTCTTATCTGACTAATGAGCTGAACTGGAGTCTAAGCTGGACTCTTGGGAATTAACCTCCCTAGCATCCATCAGTGCTAAGTGTCTGATACGTTGTACTGTTGGGAGGAAAAGATAAAGTTTGTATCTGTGCATTCCTGTCAGTGTGGTCAGTTCGGATTATAAGTCTGGTACCTTGTAGTGACATTACTGAGTCACGGTATAAGCTACTTGGTTTCCGTCTTTAAACTATGATTTAAGAGGTCAGACAGCACTTCGTCAGTCCGTGAAAACAATGACCAGATGTTTACATTGACTACCATGGGAGGGAAAACTTGAATAACACTGGAGTTCAACTAAGCTGCAATTTGGCAAATGACTGCTCTTTACAGTTGCATTCAGTGAATTCCTTCTTTCTCCTCTTTTTATCAGACTGAATTCAGGGATTGTGTTCTGGTCTTGCAGGCACAGTGCTGGTTCTAAGATCCCATCAATGTCTCCATTTGTGTCTCTTCCTCCCTCTGTCTTTTTTGTGCTCCAGGAAGATAGTATGACTCAGAACTACTCACACTCTTTCTGCTGACCTCTGGGAATATCGTCCTCTCTTCTTTCCCCTGCTGTTTGCCCTTCTCTTCTTTCTCTCTCCCTGTTTTCCTTTCTCCATCTTTCATCTTGTTCTGTGTCTCCCCCTCCTTTAGTTTATTCTCATATCTAATGTCATCACCTGCATTTTCTAACTGCCAATTTTTGGCTTTATGAGTCTGCCCTTTTTTCTGATAAGGAATTAAAAGCTTCCTATTGTACACAAAGGCAGGCTTGAAGGCAACAATGGTCTCCTCTGTTCTTCGGGACTTTACCAGAGTTACAGCACCAGATCATAGCAGGTTTACTGAAACCTGACTAAGATCTCCTTGTGTAAGGAATGTTTAATGGCTGCTAATGAGCACGCTGAAATGACATCACATGACACTATAACTCATCATATACAGATATATTCATGCAGAGCTTTTAACAGAAGAAACCCTTATGCTACACAGAAGCAGGTCAGATTGGTTTAAAATATGTTAGGATGTTCAGATTTGCTATTGAACAGATAGATGGTATAAAAGAGGTTTATTTACCTATAGTCACTGATGGTTTTTGGACAGTGATGTTTAAACTTCAAGTTTAGCATTTTGCCAGTGCCATTGTCTTGAAGCCAGTAGTGACCATATTTAAGTTGAATATGAGGAAAATCTCAAAGAAATGCTAATGTTAAGGCGATCTTAGTGAAAACATCAGCCTACAACACTGCTAATTATGAAATGTTAAAAGATTAATTGTTCAAAAAGTTTAATTTATTCATTAAAACACCACCAAGTACTTTCCGCTATTTTCATACAGTTACATACTGTTGTATCTGATAACAGTAATAACTGGAAAAGCACTCGTAGAGTGCAGACCTCTGCCAAGGCAGATCAGTTTTCATCCAATTTTCATTAAATTTTCCAAATTTTCATCCAAATCCATCCATAACTTTTTGAGTTATCTTGCACACGGACAGACAGACAGACAGACTAATGCTGGCAGAAACATAACCTCCTTGGCAGAGGTAATAACTTTGCTTAACATGCAGTGTAAAGGTAGGCCTATTTCCTCTGGCAGGTTCTTTCTTCTGTGTTTGGTGGACCTATCCACTCAAGTGTTTATAACCAAGCATCCTTTCTAACACAGACAGGATAAGTAACAGATGCTGTGAAGTTAAAATTCACAGGCAGGTGCAGGTATGCGAAAAGCATTCCAAACTTTGAGATTTAGTAACAGGAAGAGAAGAGTGTGTCACCATTGACCTTGCAACCTCATCATTACACATACTTACTAATGGTCCAGTGCTAATACATTGAAATGGTGGTCAGCCCAGCCAGCTGGTCAAGACCACTTCCTTCAGACATACTGTAACTGCATGACAGCACACTAATCGGAAATGAATTAACCATTTACTTATACCTTCTGTATAATGAATGTGACTAAAAATAATAAACGGATGGATGAATTGTTCCGCTATGGGTTGAGTTAAAAATTGACCACCTACTTGAGCTGACTAAATGTTTAGAAAGCCTCTTGGATTCACTGGAAAATGGAAGAGCTGAAAAATGGGTCTGTTTTTCTGACCTCAGGAAGAACGGATTTGTTCAGAGACTGGTGTTTCTAACAGGACAGCAACATTACAAATAGGCCTATATGATGATGTAGAATATGATAGCACCAATAGTGTACTGCATTAGGTACCATTAGCTCAGATATGGAGTTAGCTAACGGGTGAGGTCAAGGGCATCATGGATGGACAGCCCACTACGTTTTGATTCATAACTTTTGAACCAGACAAGTTTAAGACAAATATTACACATAATTGTAAAGGTCTAAATGCCATCTTAAACATACTCAAAGGGCAAAATTCAGTTTCAAATATTTTTAAATGAAAAATATCAATAACTACTGCATCACGGATGGACAAAAAATTAATGTCTATTTTTTTTGCAAGAATTACAAAGTTCTCAAAAGTGAACTTCCTATGACATTTTCATCCTAAAATGTATTTAGTGTATACTATTTTTCAACCTAATAATTGGTTAGAGGAAAAAAATATTGTATCATACCTTAATAGCAGGAGTTTAGACAAATGGCAGCATCACAGATGGACAAAGCCAAAAATTTCACGGATGGACAACGAAAGTAAATATTAAATTAAGCATTTTTTATTTCAATTATCAATATCATATACATTTTTTTTTACAATATTTACAACATACAAATAATAACATATTCAAATGTATTTTGCATAAATATATGCATTCATTAATTGTAAACACTGTGTGTTTAGAATATGACGTAAATAATATAATAGTCAAATATCAGTGTATTTGAAATAAATTTAATATATTTATGAGAGTTTATAAAATGAACTCAGAAGACGGCACAAAACTTAGTCACTTTCCAAACATTCACACTTATAGAACTACTCAGTTTTTTTTTAATTAATAAATTTTTTTTTTAATTTTTCTCATTCTAAAACACATTTTCCAGAAAATGTAAGTAATTACCTACCCAAAAATATGAGTTTGGTGTAGATTATTGTAATTAAATTTTTTTGACCAGACGTTAACCTTCCCTTGACTTCGCCCAAACAACAACAAATAATGGACTCCCAAAGCTCTACAGCCTCTAACAATCCCTCAAACACACATTTTTACTTGTAAGTAAACAAACATGCCCTGTTAGGTGTTTCACCTTTAAAATTATACACTGCACCTTTAAAATGAGCTTAGCCTTTAACATGTGCTGCAGTAAAATGAATTGATAGTCATCATCATCATCATTATAGTGAGGATAAAGCGGGTTCAGAAGATGAATGTAATGGTAAAACACTGACACGGACCATTTCAGTGTATAGTGACTCCTCCAACTTTTCATACATTTCAGGACTTTGAATATTTTGCTGATAATATTAGGATACCTTTACTTAAATCCATTTTTGAATGCATAACATAGACATACAGCGAAGTATTTACTGAATCACTGGATCTCAGTACTTCTTCCAATTTTCATATTTTCTGTTAGAAATTTACTTTTGACTCACAGTCTGGCAGCAGCCTCACCAGCAACGTTTTCATTTGTTCCATTCATACTTGACCTACTAGTGGAACCGCACTCTCCTCAGGCTGCATACTTGGTTGTACATGTTGCGACTAACTGATTGGGTGTAACAGACAAATGATTCCACTCCAAGTAGCCTGTTCCACTTTAACCTACAAACCACTCAGTTATCATTTATATCTTGAAATTAGAGTCCTAGAATGAATATATTTCTTTATTTTGTATGATTTGTCTCTGCAGAAATATTAGAAAAGGTCGAACTCAGGCCAGATGCATTGTGGGATTGTGTAATGACAGTGCTGTCGACTCCCAAACAGGGCCCCTGGATGTCAGACACCACAGGCTTTTAAATGGGTGGGATACACATATGTTTTCGTCTGATGTGTACATGTTGGCCTATGTTTTTGTGTGTGCACGTGTTGATATGTACGCGCGTTTCCGCGGTGCATCGACAGTGTCAGGAAACATATGTTTTTAGCTGACAGAGCTCAAGAGAAACAGAGAGGGGGGCGAGTGAATGGAGCTGAAACAGCTGCACAAAGGAAACAAAAAGGAAACTGTTGTCAGTGAGGTTCAGTTTAGGAGGTTGAAAAACACCGGGACAGCAAGTGTTTGTACTTTTGCGAGAGGAGGATACCTTTCAAAGGAGTTGTACGAGTTCTCTTATGGTGAGTGGGTGACAGCTTTCAAAGTCTGTGTCTGGGTGTTAAAATCCTGCAAAGGCAGTCTTTGTTTCCATGAACAATACACAGAATGAGTAGTAAATCTTTGTACGTAGGAGTGCTGATTAGCTCCACGTTCCTGAGCACTTTGTATGTGTGAGCCAATATATCCATCATGTGTCTGTGTGTGGTTGCCAACGTAGTCGTTTTACCTCAGCCATATATGAAAACACAACGCTGTTTTCTATTAGCCCAGCCGACCACAGAGGATGAATCAGTGGTGAACAACGTTGGGAATATAAAAAACAGGAATAGAAATGTCACTGTCAGTGGTTATGGCTGTCCATGTCTGGGTCTTTGCATGCATGTGCCTGTAAGAAGATGTTTCTGCTAGTTATTTTTAAAAGAAAATTGGAATTTCTTTGTACTAAAAACATTCATAGTTTCAGCCCCATTTTTGTATGCAACTTTCTTTTTCCTTTTTTCTTCCTCTCTTCCATCCTCCTTCCTCTAATCCCCCCTTCTTCTTTTATGACTCATATTTACTCACACTTGACTGAAGTTCAACAGGCGCTCTGCTCTATACTTCCCTACTACACTGACAATCCTTTGAACAAAGATAGTCTAGTATTAAACATCTTTTTTGCTGAATATGAAAGTGAAAGCTATGTTTATTCACGTTCTAATCTTTTCCATCTCTTTTCCTCTCTTTAAAGTTCTGAGTCACTTTGTCCACTAACAGCTGCAATTTTGCATTGTTAGAAACTTTCAACTTTGCGTGCTCCCTTTAATCACTGTTGTACACATTGTGTGAGTTTGATGTCTCATGTAGTAAAAATACCTAGATTATCCACTTCCTGTTTGTTCCCACTGTGAATGAATTAGAGGACTCATCATAATTGCATTGTTTTTGATACCCTGCACATGTCAATAATGTGAAGGACAAAGTTTATTGGAGAAATTGCAGAGACAATGGTCCAATCCCAGTTCACCCCTTGGCCCTCCCCCTTACCCCTACCGCTCCATTTTGCGTGTTCACGTGAAGGGGTAGGGGTGTCCCGATTCTCGATGAGCCAGAGGGGAAGGGCTAAGAGGAGGGCTGTTTGGCCCTTGAAACGGAGATTTTTCAGGACCACACTACAAACGGATGGGTGGGAGAAATCTTCCATAATTCTGTTCAAATCATCTTCAAGATGGAGGTAAACACAGCAAAAAAGTGCAACAGTATGATGAAAGAAATACACAAATGTACGAATTTTCTTCATAAACAACTTAATCAGTTGATCAACCGTTTACTGCCGTTTCAATGTGTTATAGACCTCCTTTCTGTGGTTTGTAGTTGATAGCTGCAAAAAGATGACCAAAGCCCATGCAACAGCGATAGTTACAGCTGCTGACGGCATGGGGAATTATTTCACAAACAAAGTCGTCGCATCTGTTTATAGCATCATCGATGACTGCTGATAACGTAACAGGTCTCAAAGGGTAGTCCTGTTTCATAGGGGAATGTTTCAACCCCTACCCCTTGAAATGGCGGGGGCCAAGGAGTAGGGGTAAGGGGGAGGGCCAAATGGTGAATTGGGATTGGACCAATTGGTCACTTGAATGGGCTTTAGCTTGAAAACAAATACAGTTCAGTATATACAGCTGGTCCATTTGTCCTGCACCGGCTGTTGTAAATGTCCTGCCTATGCCAAAAAGTAAATACAGCTTCAAGGAACTGAAAATGACCCCCCGTTTCCCACATGTACCCCACCTCACACCCCACCCTTTCCTTCCCAGCGGGCTCGTTCGCTTCAAGTAGACATGAACAATAGCAGGGCTATTGAGGGAAGGAAGCGAACATAGAAATAGTAATATCAAGAGATGTGTTGATACTTTTCCTGGTATTGTCCGTTCAACATGAAGACAGATTCACCACTAAAGATTTTTGGCTCAATGTGTCAAACATAAAAAAAAAAAAATAACAGTAGAGGTCTGCACTAGAGGTCGACTGACTGGATTTTCAAAGGCTCTTACAAAAATGGTTATTTTGAGTTGGAAAAAGTCAAACAATATCAGTCCAGCACTTTTGACACCCTAAGCTCATCATATGTGTCTGATATAGCTTAGCAGTTTTTTTTACAACCTGAATAACTGTTAAAGCCAACATTTAAATCACATAAAATACACCCAAATTCACTGACTGAACATCAAACCTAAACTAACTTAGCAATGAATAGGAAACAGGAGATCAAACTAACTGTAAAAAAGCTGGGCGAGGGCATTTTTCAGATGTTATAGCCACTGACACTAGGGTCTTGTTTTCTCAGTTGTCTCAGGTTGTTACCAGTTTTCAGTTTGGTTGTCTGTCAATAGCACTTAATTTATGATGAGCTCAAAACACAAGTTTTGAGATGAAGAGGACATGCAAAAACATAAACAAGACAAAACCGGTGGATTTAGTTGAATTTCTTTAGACATTTTTTTTTTGTCTCTTACAGTCTGCCTAATAAGTTTATCTATAAAATGATCAGTCATCTCTTCCTAATATGTATTTATCTTCTATTTCCAGCAAACTGAAGAGCACTTTGATTAACCATGACCACAACACTTGGGCTGTTAATACTCCTGTCTGCTCTCTGCTGCAGCTTTGCGGACAATGTAAGTACTGCATCATTTCCATCATAGGAACATAGCTGTGACTTTTATATGATTCATCTCATTAACTATAAATTATTACATTATTAACACTTAAAAGGGCTGTTTTACAAGGAATTAAATTCTTATGGCTTTGGTATAATATTACATTTGGTTTAGTTACAGAGTGATGCTGTTTTGCCAACAAATCATTGTCTCAAATATAAATCTCACATAAAAGCCCTTTTTTTAATGTGTCACATTAATCTTTTCACACAATAACTCACTCACTCCATCTACTGTTGCATTTTTATCACCACTGTGTGATTTACCAGCAATAAAGGTCATGACATCACCTTAAATTTGTTACAGTGACAAACATACACTAAATGCCATACAAATCAAAAAGATCAACAAACATATTTTATGGATGAATTAACTCAGTGAAAGCCTGGAGGGTTGGACAGCTTTGGATATCAGTCTGGAAGATGGTCAGTTGACATTCATAGCAGACATTATCTCTAGTTCAGGGGTGTCAAACACACGGACTGCGGGCCACTACTGGCCCACAGGATGAATTTGCAAAGTGCAAAAATTACACTGAAAATATCAAGTCAAGGATGTCAAACTCGTTTTAGTTCAGGTTTCACATTCAGATCCATTGATCTCAAGTAAAATAATAGCATTATAATCTACAAATATAATGACTCTGAATTTTCTTCTCGGTTTAATGTGGAAAAAAATAACAATTACCTTATGAAAATATTTACTTTAACAAACTGTCCTTTAACAATAATATGTGAATAACCTGAACAAATATGAACAACCTAAAATGCAATTTGACCAATATTCTGCCTGTTACTACGTGTTTTGTGCCTCTGTGGATCCGGTATGTAATGCATGTATAAATGATAAGTTGAGGCAAATTACTGTTAAAATTGCACTTATTTTTCTCAAGAAATTTCTTCTTTTTTCAGGTTATTCACATCTTTTTGGTTTGGATAGTTTGTAAATGTAAATATTTTTATAATTTAAGTTTATTTTTTGCACTAAAACAAAGAGATACATTTGGCGCTGTCATTATTTATAGGCTATACTGTTAATATTTTCCTGGTCTGGTCCGTTGGAGATCAAATTGGGCTGAATGTGGAACCTGAACTAAAATGAATTTGACCCCCTTGCTCTAGTCGAACCAAATGACACACAAACTACTGCTCATACTTGGTTAATAATTATATCTTGTTCATTTCAGGTGAAGCTTTTCCGCACCAAGCGAGGGACTCGTTTTTACAGAGGTGAGCCTGAACGGCAGCCAGCTAGACGGACGCTTTTGATTATTCATGTTCAGAAGTCTTCACCTTCCTATGACACCACCTGTGAGCTCAATCACCTGTTTGTCTTCACTAATATCACCATCACCACTGTCCGTTCATTTGTGATTCTTTCAAACGTGTCTTGTCTTTCATATGTTTGTGTTCTTCCCTGTTTTTGCAGCTTCATGTTTGGCTTTTATGTGTGACGCAGATTTTTCTTTGTCTTTTAGTTTGATCGGCTTGTTTTTTCCTTGACTCATTGTGTGTTTGTGTGCATGTGTTTCTCAGTACAATGTGTGGATAGTGAGACGTCAGCAGTGCGTAGTTTTGGGGACACTTGGCTGCGATGGAGGGGACAGCGTGTGGAGTATTGCCGTTGTGCATTAAGAGGACGAGAGCGTTGTCATATTGTCCCCGTCATCAGTGAGTGTGACAAGGACACACAGACACACAAACATGTGCTCTTTAGCTCAACTTGCCCCTCGTCTTTTTCTTCAGACTTTTACTGTGTTTACAACTGAAAGCAATTTAGTGTAAAGTAGAAATACTTTGTGTTTTACTTGAATATTCACTTATCAGACAATGACAAGCATCTGTACTTTCTCCTCCTAACTACAGGAAGAAAGTAGCCAAATAACTGAAGGCTAGTTTCTTCAATAATTGATGGGAATTATTTCCCAAAATCAAAGCAGATGTGATACACAAGTGGCAAACATAATAACCAGATGACAAAGGGGGGAAAAAGATGTCATCATAATAATTTAAGTTTTTTAGCTGAAAACTAATCTTCAACGTAGTAGCAAAGTTAATGATCATTATTTAAATTTTAAGTTACTTTTGCTTGTAACTATATGTAACATGTGTACAAATATGTAACATGTGCATTTGGAAGATGTTTTAGTAGGACTCCTCATGTTTGCCAAATTTACAGAAATTTTGTGAAAATATATATTTTCTCATGTTTCTTGTCAGCTCTTCTACAGCAGCAACTGGTGTACAGTACCACTTTATAGTTTAGGAAGTGAGACTCAGAAAACATCAGACTTTCAGTGTAAAACAGTCTTCAATACAACTTAACATGTTTCATTTGCATACATTTATGATCACAGTCTCTACACTGTTTTAAATGGAAGGCCTCAGATCAGTTTCTCCACAGGAAAACATAGAATAGCCTCCCAGTTCTTAAATGCCGCTCTTCTGCTCCTCCTCCAAATGAGCTACCAATAGTTAATCAATTACTGATCTTACATATTGAATGTTTAATAGTCTTACACCAAGTTACATTAATAGGATGTGATCTCAGTATTTTTTCCACACAGGACATATACTTTTGTACTTTTTCACTATTTCATGATTTATGACTGTTTTGTGTCTTTTTTTTACCCAAGTATCTGTTGTCTATTTAAGAGTGTCTATGTATATTTAATTATTTGTTGGCAGTCTGCTTGCTTGTCCTTTCTGACCTTTTTTGTCTTTGTAACTTCCCTTCACCTCTAACTTGCCGTCACAACCTCAGATGATTATTTTCTCTTGGCTTGCCTCGCTCATGAGTCCAAATCGCTGTTATTTCAGTGCATCCAGCTGAAGAGCTGTGGGGTTTCTGTGTTTTTAAGTGGATGTATTTTAGTCTGAGATTGTTTGAAATACTCCTGCCAGACCAGCTCTTGGGTGCATTTTCACCCCCATTGACGAATTCTTTGAGACAGGAATGCCCCTCCCTCAGACAAATTACAACCACATTTGAGTCTGAGCGACTGTACAGTCTGTGAGCTCATACCTCTGGCAGGGGATGCCACGCTGTTATTCTGAACACTAGCCTTTAGGAAATGTTGAAATAATAAATGAGTGGTAATGGTGTAAAACGAGGTTACCTCGGGAAAACTCTTGGTATGACATGATACAGTATTCTTAAAAAGTCAAGTTAATGGACAGTGTTTTAAAATGAAATCAGGATGAACCACACACCCACTTAGTGTTTCAGATATGACGCACAAGGACAAACCCAAAAAATATAATCATGCATGTGCCAGTGTTCTTAGTCAATCAACCATGTTGTGAATAATCAATCTGTTTGTGTTGCTAAATTACTAGACAACATATGACTAACATCTTTGTCTGCTCCTTCCAGACTGCTACGTGTCACAGTGTTATAACGGCGGGACCTGCAAGGAGGCTGTCTACACTTCAGACTACATCTGCCAGTGTCCCCCCGGCTTCAGTGGATCTCAGTGTGAGATCAGTAAGTATTCAACAAATGTTCAACCTCTAACCTCAGCTGTATTTGTGTGCAATATAAAAGAGGTCATCATTAACCCATAAAGACCCACTACTACTTTTGTGGCACTTCCCAAATTAAATTTTCTCTCTAGTTAACCTTTTTAAAGTAATTTATCTCCATTTATTATAATATTGTCCTCTATATTTTGCATTTTTTCAGTGAAAGTCATGCATTTTCCTATATTTAATTTAGTGATCATGTAGATCTTCATTAAAGCTTGGATTAAAGTTGAGGGTTATTATGTTAAAAAACAAAGAAAACTGAAAAAAGTGACTTTTTAAACAAACATAAATAACTAAACAGAAAAATGAGCATCTCCATCCACTGTCATTGTTCCAACTCCATGAGTTTTACTGGTGTGCCACCGTTGTAGAAGATGACTGTGTTTCCACAGTAACTATGGAGCCTCTGAACATCCAAATGGGTCATATCTGATGACCATGAAAAGATGATAACTGTATTTTACACCAATTATTTACATGGATTGATAGGTACATGGGTTATTTTCTTTTGTTCAGACAAAGTAGTCGTAGAGTGATGTTCTCATATCTGACATGTTTCGGCTGTCGCTGCAACTTTCTGCAGAGGCCTCTCCCGACGTGTTGCTGATGTGTTATCAGCTGTTTTTACCTCGAGGCACCTCGGGGTAAAAACATGCACCTTTCTACTACTTTTCTCTTTCTACTACTTTTCTACTACTAATAGTCATAATAATAGTTTCAAAATCACATGAAAACATTCCTCTTTTTAATACAATACACACTTATTGAAACACTCCTTATAGATTCTGTGTAGCAGTTTTGTGTAGTTTCTGTCTTAATTCATGTTAATGATAGAATTAAACCAAACACAAGGAGCATAACACTGGGCTACAAGTAAAATGCTTCCAGAATAAATGTAGTGAAATTTTACCACATGTGAGTCACTGATAAAGTAAAATCAAGCGAAAAATGCTGGTTGGCTGAAGTTTCCAAGATACAGTCTTGGGTCAGACAGAAGCAGATAATTTCTAAAAATTGTGAAAAAGTTTGTAAAAGTTTGTCATTGTCTACCCATGGCTACTACCAAACTATTACCCTACATGCCTATTATGTTGGTAATTACAACATATGTCTTAATTATCATTACATCATTATCAGTTGTTTGCCCTCTGTTACTGTGTTCCTTCCAACTTATAAGGTAAAGTATTGTCCCATTTTCTATTTCAAAGTAAATGCTGGATTTCCCACAATGTCCTGATCCTAATTTTATGGTTAAGTCTAGCCCTGTCACTAACAGCATGACCAATGACATAACACTCATTAAAATCTCCTACGGACGCCTGTGACTCTAGATAAGGTCACCAGCTGAAAGTGTGACTCACACAGTAACTGTCATGGGCCTGCGGTTCGGACGGCAGAAGAAAGGATCATAAACCATGCACAGACATTGTGGGATATGAATGTTTTTGTTTCTGTGGGCTACTCTGTGGGCTTCAGGGACACCCCACCCACTCAGTGGGATAATTACACAAATCCCATTGGTCACAGCCAAATGGTTTCAGCGAAATAGTAATTAATGAGAAAGGCCAGACTTAATAAATCTGATTGCATTGTCATTCATTATAGTTTGTTTGGTCATTCTTTTAAACCACTAACTGGGAAAATATTACATAACCACGCTATGAGATAAATAGATCGCCCAAAGCAAATTACATGGCTGACATAGTTCATCCAAATATTTTCAAATAAAATCTCCAAGCGTATTAACTTGCTTTATTAGATCAGTTATAATTATGTTATGTTTTCTTTAACAGACACCAGAGAGAGCTGCATTATGGGACAGGGTGCAGGATACCGTGGCACATGGAGCATCAGTCAGTCCGGAGCAGAGTGTATCAACTGGAACGCAACATCTCTGAGAGGAAGGAGATTCACAGCCAGAAAGAATGATGCCAGCAGCCTCGGTCTGGGCAATCATAACTTCTGCCGGTATGTGACCAGTGTGTGCAGTTCAATGTGTGAAACTCCTGTTTCAAATAGTTAAAGGTGGAATAAGGTCCAGTTTCATATCAAAACATCTGAGTCCTGTATTATGTCTTTAGTTGACAGATTCCAACAATGTTTAAGTTCAAAGAAATCCATGATTTCAATCAATATAAGGGTGAATTTCATGTGGTTACGTGTCAATAACCTTTGCAGGAGAACATAGTGGAACATCAAAAACCTCAGAGGCCAATGAGGCTTATTTGTAGAATGTCACAGAATTAAACATAGTAACAGTAATCTAACAGCATTTCACCCACACTGCACACTTTTAGTTTTGTTTATTTTTTCCTATAGAGAGCTAATTATTTGATATTTTTTTCAGTATTGAGTTAGTTTACTGCAATAAGCGACCAGTAGCTTCTGCAAACCACCAATTTAATGTGCAGAGGATGAATAACAGGAGAAATTAGTCTGAGATGCACCAACTAAAATACATGCATGATGTAACTAAAGCCTGCTGAGAGGATGTATCTGGCTCCTAATTGAATGTTGTTGTTTTTTCTTTCAGGAATCCCGACAATGACGACACTCCCTGGTGTTACGTCTATAAAGGAACTCAGGTTGTCTGGGAGTACTGCTCTATGCCCAAATGCCCAGAAGGTGAATCATCACTGACAGATAACATACAAGGTCAGACACTAACACTGGAGTGTTTAAATACTGACACAGCTCTTTCTGTTACTGATTTGGAGCAGATAGGTACCATGAGTGTGTGCAAGGCTCTGGTCAGTCCTACAGAGGCACTGCAGCAGTGACTAGAAGTGGTGTTCGCTGTCTCCCATGGGACTCGACTGCTGTGAGGCGCAAGCTCTACAATGCATGGAGATCTGACGCCCTTCAGCTGGGGCTGGGAAGCCACAGTTTCTGCAGGTGTGAATCTAATGCAGCACTCACAACACAACACTGGAATGAAAAACCTTAAAGTGAGGGGTTTCTCTTGATCAGAACAGCTTTGGTTTTAGTTTTCATCCTCACTTTTTAATCCAACAGGAATCCAGATAGTGATGTGGGTCCATGGTGTCACATCTACAAGAACATGCAGCTGACCTGGGAACTGTGTGACGTACCTAAATGCAGTGAGTTTATTATTATTATTGTTATTATTATACTTACATTTTAAATCTATGTAGAATCAAACAAAAGACAAATCCTTAAAGTTGTACTTCAATATCATAGTACATTTTTTGTAACTTTTATCTGTTTACTGTATTAATTTAAGATTTTTCCGGTAATCACATAAATCCTTATTAATGGTATTCACGCTAACTAAGATAAATTTATACAGTATATATATATATCTTCATTAATGTTAACAAGAGGCATTTACTATCAATTACTTAATTCTTATTACTGTAATACTACTATAGTAACATAGCTAAAGTATCAAATTGAGACCTTAGCTAACTTGAACACATTAGTTAATCTTTACTAGACATTCTTAAATGCTAAATTCACTTTTAATCAATGTCTACTAACACATTATACAAATGTTTAAGAAAACTCATTTTAGCTCAGGGGCCACATACAGCCTAATATGATGGCAAAAACGCCAGACCAGTAAATTAATAAGATAAAAACCTATAAATAATGTCAAATTAAAAGTTTTTTCTACGTTTTAGAGTGAAAAAAGTAAAATTCCATTATGAAAACTGTTTGCACTGACAAACTGCTCTTGAAAATAACATGACCAAATATGAACAACCTGACAGATAAGTGTAATTTTAACAATTTTATGTCTCAGTTTGTCATTTACACAACTTACAGACCAGAGTGGATCTACAAATACACAGAACATTTAATAATAGACAGAATATTGGTACAATTTCACTTCTCATAAGACATTTTGTGCTGTTCATATTTGTTCAGGTTATTTGTGTTTTTTGTGCAAAAATAGTTTGTAAATGTGAACATTTTGGTGTAATTTTTTTTTTTTTTTACACCAAAACAAGATCCACTTCAGATTGAATTGGTCTGTATGTTGCCCCTGAACTAAAAGAATTTCGACATCCTTGATTGTTAATATTTTCAGTGTAATCTTTGCATTTCACAAATTCATCCCATGGGCCGGATTGGACCTTTTGGAGGGCCAATTTTGGTCCACGGCCCATATGTTTGACACCCCTGCTTTAAAGTATCCTTATTGTTACCCAAGTGTCAATTAATGTTAATGTATAAATTATTAAATTAGATAATATGAGTATTGTCTGTAAACCTTTACAGATATATTAGTTAACAGTTATTTAATGCTAATTACTGTGTTATCTAATGTTCTTTAACGTGTCCATAGAAAGGATAGCATCAGCAGAGGTTACTTATGTTCATCCCTGAAACACGGTGCCAGGAGCTAATGATTGACTTGTGGGTTCTTTTTCAGCAAGACGTCCATCTATCATCACCACTCTCGGCCCTCGTGGCCCCACCCCATCCAACAACAACAACAACAGAGGTAGGTGGTCTGTCTTTGGAAACCACCTAAAACTTTAGCCGACATTCTCTCTTCTGTGACGTGTGTTATTAGCAGTTAAAGGTATTTCGACTCCTTCTATCTGCAGCGACATGTGGCCAGCGTCTGGATAACACCTTGAATCATCCAGCTTTCCGCATGTTTGGAGGCAGAGACAGCGACATCACAGAGCAGCCCTGGCAGGCAGCCATTAATGTTTACCAGGCCCGTCTCAGACAGCACTTTCACCGATGTGGAGGCGTCCTCATCGACTCCTGCTGGGTCCTGTCTGCTGCACACTGCTTCGAGGACAAGTAGGAATGACTCCAACACTCACCTGGTCTTATCTGGTCCACATATACAGTATGAGGCATGCATATAGTATGTTAACCACATGGCATTCGAATGTTTTTCATGTCTGTTTTAGTGCCAAAGCTGAGAAGCTGGAGGTTATTTTGGGAAGAACGTTTCGTAAACAGAATTCCAGCAGCGAGCAGATTTTTAAGGTGGAGAAATATTGGATCCATGAGAAATTCGACAATGAAACTTTTGACAATGACATAGGTAAGTGAGCTTTAACATAAACAACAGCCTTGTACTTTTGCACTAAATCCCAACATATATCAGTAAAATATTGTCATTGTAGAACTTGTAATGGAAATGACAACAGCAAATGAGCAGCATGAAAATGTTACAAATGCAAAACATAAAAACTAAATTAGACACCCTGGTCACACTTTCACCCAACTGTGACCATGTGGAACCTTAAGTGGGCTGCAAAGTCTTATTAAAACTTTTAATCATACCACAGTCTTCATCCCACATTTTCCCCATTGCATTACCCTGACTTTCCTCTGGTCACTTTCCACTTGCAGCTCTGTTGAAACTAAAAACGGACATTGGCATCTGTGCTGTAAACTCTCCGGAGGTTCATCCTGCGTGTCTGCCTGAGCGTGGTTTGGTCCTGCCCGACTGGACTGAGTGTGAGATTTCAGGCTATGGAAAAGACACAGAATGTGAGCAAACACATCCTCATTATGCAGCTGAGTCTGTCACAGTATTATTACAGAAAGTGTACCAGTCCATTTCTGCTATTATGATTGACAGAAGCATCCTGTATGGCGCTAGAATGACTTAGCAGCTTAAAGTAATCAAGTAGTTTATTAAAGTAATTAAAACCTTTACTCAGGAAATAGTTTACATTGCATTGTTTACATTGCACTTTATCCTTATCCTTTGCACAGACTCATTCATTGCACTGACTCTAAGCACAACAGTCTCCTTTTGCACTGACTCCTTGTGGAAAGTTAAAGTTTTTTCTTTTTACGATTGTGTTCTTATTATTGTGTTTTACTACTGTTGTTTTGAAGTTTGTGGATACTGCTGGAACCTGTAAATTTCCCTATGGGATGAATAAAGTATTTAGTATAAAGTATTTTTTTAAATGTAAGTTTTTTGGGACACCCTCTATCTATCTATCTATCTATCTATCTATCTATCTATCTATCTATCTATCTATCTATCTATCTATCTATCTATCTATCTATCTATCTATCTATCTATCTATCTAGTCTTTCCTATATAACCTAAGTTGGTGCCATGCATTAGTTAACCAGCAGAGGGCAGTGCAAACAAGCTTTAAATGTGAAACACCTCACCCATTAAAAGAAAGACACTAAGACAATCATTTACACATTCTCTCCACAGTTTCTGCAGAGTACTCTGAGCGTGTCAAGAGAGGTTATGTCCGACTGTGGCCCAAAGAGCGCTGTGTTCCAGATGTTCTGTCAGGACGCACAATCACTCCCAACATGCTGTGTGCAGGCGACACCAGAGGCCTGGATGATGCATGCAAGGTGAGAACGCCTCAACTTCTGTGTGTTCTTGTCAAAGTTATCATTTGCCAAATTATTACAATATTAAGGATGGCTGTGTTTTATTGATTTGTGTGCTTCAAATGTAGAGAAATCTGCAACTTCTGTCATTTGGTGTCATATATCTTAGACGGACAAATAATAAAAAGATTTTTGAATTATTATTATTGGAAAAAAAAAAAAGAACCAGATGAGTATGAATAAATTCTCATATTGAATCATGTATTGAAATAAACTAGAGAAAATAAAAGCATAAAAACATTAAAGCAACTTATTCAATTGACAATAACTTATGAAAAGTTAAGCTTCATACTTATAAACAAACTCAGCCTAAAGAAATGGTGACTGGCTCTGGGAATGACACCGTAGCGCTGCAGTGTGGCAGTTAAAG
Organism: Sphaeramia orbicularis; assembly: GCF_902148855.1. Classification (NCBI taxonomy): domain Eukaryota; kingdom Metazoa; phylum Chordata; class Actinopteri; order Kurtiformes; family Apogonidae; genus Sphaeramia; species Sphaeramia orbicularis. The sequence continues at coordinate 50,088,676 of NC_043965.1, read as the reverse complement.
GGAAAAAAGAAATTGGTGCAAAGCAACACAGACCACCAGAGGGGGCTGTACAAAATAAAGCACCTAGAAGTTGACAAAACATACCAATGAGTGCCACAATATACCACACGATAACAGTGAGCTCATGAGAATCCATTACTTCATATTTTTAGTTCCAGCTAAGCAAGATTTCACCATTAACAAGTTAAAAAAAAAAAACAAAACAGTTTGCATCATGTCGCAGCACAGGAACTAGATTTACCTGATTTTAAGCATGAAACCACTTGCACTATTTATCATTTTGAGTCTTTTGTAAATGCCTGTGCTTTCACTGTTTGTAATAAACACAACTTACTCATATTATGTCGTTTTTAAGGCTATATTTCTTTTCTCGTAAGAACTCCGGACACCCCCTCCTCTCCCTCCTCCCTTCCACTCAGGACTAAGACAAACAGACTCTAGCACAGTTTTTACCCACAAGCGGTTAAGTGTGTGTCACCCCCCCCACCCCCGCTTCCCAAAATGAACTCCACCCCCAGAGTAATGGACAGTGCAAAACTCACCCTACCTCAGTGCAATAGCCACAACACATGCACCGTACGACTACCTGTATATATCCTACTCGTTTTAGTATAGAGTTTGCTTTTGTGTATTCTTTATGTATATTTTGTTCATCTCAGGAGTTCTAGTATTACTTCAGTAGCACATGTGTATCAATATTTTATTCTGTAGCCTTTGCACAGTATTACTACTTCTTTAATACTCTGTCATATATTTTTTTACTTATACAGTCCCTTTTGCACAAAGTGTTTTGCTGCTAAATTGAACTGAGCTGCTAAACTGATTTTCATTGTTCCTGTTACAATAAAGATCTATTCTATTCTATTCTATTTGGTTCTATTCTGTTCTATTCTATTCTATTCAGTTCTATTCTATTCGGTTCTATTCGGTTCTATTCTATTCGGTTCTATTCTGTTCTGTTCTATTCTATTCTGTTCTGTTCTGTTCTATTCTATTCTATTCTATTCTATTCAGTTCAATTATATTCTATTTGGTTCTATTCTATTCTATTCGGTTCTATTGTATTCTATTCTGTTCTATTCTATCTATTCTATTCTATTCTATTCGGTTCTATTCTGTTCCATTCTAATCTATTCTGTTCTATTCTATTCTGTTCTGTTCTATTCTATTTGGTTCTACTCTATTCTGTGCTACTCTATTCTGTTTTGTTCTATTCTATTTTATTCTATTCTATTCTATTTGGTTCTATTCTATTCTATTCTATTCTATTCTATTCTATTCTTTTTGGTTCTATTCTATTCTATTCTTTTCGGGTTCTATTCTATTCTGTTCTATTCTATTCTATTCTATTCAGTTCTATTCTATTCGGTTCTATTGTATTCTGTTCTATTCAGTTCTATTGTATTCTGTTCTATTCAGTTCTGTTCTATTCTATTCTGTTCTATTCTCTTCTATTCTATTCTATTCTGTTCTATTCAGTTGTATTCTGTTCTGTTAGTTCTTACGAGAAAAGAAATATAGCCAGAATAGAATAGAACAGAATAGAACAGAATAAATAGAATAGAATAGAACCGAATAATAGAATAGAATAGAACCGAATAGAATAGAATAGAATAGAACCGAATAGAATAGAACCGAATAGAACCGAATAGAATAGAACCAAATAGAATAGTATAGAACCGAATAGAATAGAACAGAACAGAATAGAACAGAATAGAACAGTATAGAACCGAATAGAATAGAACAGAACAGAATAGAATAGAATAGAATAGAACAGAATAGAACAGAATAGAACAGAATAGAATAGAACCAAATAGAATAGTATAGAACCGAATAGAATAGAACAGAATAGAACAGAATAGAATAGAACAGAATAGAACAGAATAGAATAGAACCAAATAGAATAGTATAGAACCGAATAGAATAGAACAGAACAGAATAGAACAGAATAGAACAGTATAGAACCGAATAGAATAGAACAGAACAGAATAGAATAGAATAGAATAGAATAGATTATTCTATTCTATTCTATTCTATTCTCTAACCAGGTGAAACCCGTTCATACCCCACTGGTAGTTTATCTGCTTATTTACGACAGTTTGATGTAACTTGGGAATGTTTGCTTCGTTTCTAAACGGGTTGCCTTCGCAGCGTACTTACAATGTCATGAGCATCTGTTACTGTTCTGACTGAGGCCACACAGATTGCATTCGTTAATGGAGTTCATCTGCTCTGTGTCCATTTCAGGGAGACTCTGGCGGCCCCCTCGTCTGTCGAAACAACGACAGGATGACTCTGATGGGCGTGATCAGCTGGGGCGACGGCTGTGGCCAGAGAGATAAGCCTGGGGTCTACACGCGAGTCACCCATTACATCGACTGGATTAATGGCAAAATTAAGACAAATCCAGTCTAATGGTAAAGAGTCCAAGAAGAAGAAGAAGAAGAAGAAGAAGAAGATGATGTTGTTGGTTGAACTTACCCACAAGCAGCGTGGGCAAGATAGTTTATCAGTGCAGGATAAACAAAGAGATCCTCAGGACTCGGATTGTGTTTTGAGCCTGTTTTCCTGTTGATTGAATATTGATGGAGGTTTGGAACCAGCGGACCACTCCAACAAACGCACCAGAGGGACCTCAGTCATTAGTTCTGCTCTGTGTAGCTCCATGTCCTTTACTGTGATGAAACAGACAGTATTTATGGAAAGAAACAGAGCAAACCCTTTTCTTTCTATTGTCTCAGTAGTGGTTTTCTATCTTTTAATAGTTTTTCAGTATTGCTACCATTGGACACAAGCTGTGGATAAGCTGTTTGGTTCAGGCCTTAAACCTGAAAGCACCACAATCTGTCAGTGTTTTTCTCTACCTGTGGCTGAATTCTCCCTGATTTACATGATAGCACGGTAGACTTCAGATCAGTAGCATTTTACAATCAAAAACAAAGGCATCATCTTTGCACAAGAACTCACATTGGAATGTTTAGGTTTTTTTTTTTATGTCTACTCCACCGGGCATTTTTTTTTACTGTTCACAGAAGGATTTTATACAAGTTGTGTTGTTTCATTTAACTCCAACTCAGGATGCTCTGCTTTTCCTTAGTAAGGTGTGAAACATCCAACACTTATCTGCTGGTTCAGATTCTGCGCCTTTTTGTAGTTTTTCCCTCCATTGTTTTTTGTCTCTTTATAGATAAGAATACAGAAAACTCCAACTCCATGCCATTTTTGCAGACCTCCAGAGCACTTCCTTTCCAGATAACTGGGTTGAACCCAGCGTTTGTGTGATATGTACAGTGTATTATCTGAGTATTGATTTTATATTTGAATTGACAGGGAGCTGTTTTCTGCTCTTATCTTTTGTTTTCTTTCTCCTCTTTAGGGTTGTGATGTGATAGACTCTTAAGGGAAACTGGGTTTCAGATGTTTTGTATTAAATGAATATTTATGTGTAGTTTTGAATGTTTTGTAGAAGTTTAAATATGTAATGTGTTGTCTGTTGTTTTTTTTTGTGTGTAATTTATTGTGTCATTATAACCACATCTCATATTATAGTCCTTTAACAATAAAATTCTATATGAAATAATGTCTTTTATTTTTCATGTTTTTTGTCTGCATGCATCCATAACTGTAGAAGCGGACTCATCAGATATGTAGTAAAATTATTATAGTACAATTATATTTTTATTCATGTTTAATCACTTGAAAATAATTGTTTTTCATTGCCTTGTAATGGTTGATTTATATCTAGAGAAGGAATGATTCATACAATTGCTCAGAATGAACTTCATGTTTCTGTTTTGTGATAGGTAACATCCAGCACCAACATACATTTACTGATATACTACTGTTTACTCACAGTAAATACATTAAAAAAAGTCTAGTGGTGCGAGGTCTGGTGAACACAGAGGGTATTCAACGAAACCCCTCCATCCAATCCACCTGTTTGGGAAGTTCACCAGACCTCACACCACTAGACTTTTTTTATGTGGATACCTAAAAGACAAAGTCTATGCTATGAGACCTGCAACAGTCACTGAATTGAGAGCAGCCACTGAACATGAATACACGCATATACCAAGGGAACTGTTTTGTGATGTGTGTGATTCCAGTGCTTCATGTTGTCAGCAGAGTCTGGACCGGAATGGACGTCAGTTTGAGAACAGGTGCTGACAAAACAATAAAATGGTGTTTGTAAATTCTATTAGATTTAGAAAATTAAATGAATTTTAATAAACACCTACTTTACAATTATTTAAAATAAGTATACATTTTTTTGGGATGCCCCTTTATATATGTGTATATATTTTTGTAATATATCATTTCTTTCCTGCTACTTTTTCTTATACTTGCATGACGCAACTGTAACACACAACACTTTGCTCTGGGATTAGTAAAGTATTCCGAATCTGAATTATTATTATTATGACATACATGTGGTATAAACAGTTCATTAGTGACTTGTCTGATAATTACTACAGATTCCTGTATACAGTGGTTGACTGCATTATTTTTTGTCATTTTTTTAAAACTATAGAACCTCAGAAGTTATCGCTCCACTGCTGCTGTTGAGATATGTGATAAAAAAGAGAAGATGGACACTACATAAGGGTTTACAAACTACTACTCACAAACTCATCTGGAGGCCATGCAAACTTTGCATTATTGTCTGAAACAGATGGATAGAGAAACATATAGTCACAGGAAAGATCTGTGATTCATTAAGGATAAAAAGAAACTGTGAAGTCTTACCAGTCCTTCTGGGTGGAGCTGGAGGCCCATTGTGTCTCAAGAAGAAAATAACAGACATACTTTATACTCCAATGGAGTTTAATTTAGTCCAAACATATAAAACATATAATCTGCAAATATAAAGATGTTTTACATTAGTAAGCAGAGTTAGTATACTTACAGGTTCTTCAGTTTTCCAAAGAAGCTCTGCAAAACATGGAAACCTCAAATAAATGTTCAGAAATTTAGAGCAACCAGAAAAGGCCGAAAGATTTGCACAAGCTGAGGCTCTGTGTGACTCAGATAAACGTCTCTTATCAGTTAGTCCGTTATCTGTCGCCTTATTTGTTATTAGGTTTGAGTGTCTAACTGCTTTGCACAGACAGACAATAGTCCTTTATTAAGATGAAAATACGGTACTTTTCCACCACATTTACTAAAAACACACGAAGTGGTCAATACTTCAGATGAAGACCTGTGGAAAAAGCATTGGTTATTAGGTAATAATAAAGCCTTTGTGAGCCCTTATAAAATGATTATTAACATTAATGTAGCATTGTTAATAGTAGCATAGTGATAAAAGAATAAAAAATAATTATAAAATTTAAATTTTTTCTTCATTTCTTTTTAATGTAAGCCATTGTTTATATGTCTGTAGACTGCTTAAGAATTTGTTTATTATAGCATTACAAACTCACATTATGAAGTTTAGCTAACTTATGTTATTGCCAATGTTATTGTTATATATTTACTTGGTTTTTTGTTGTTGTTGTTGTTGTTGTTGTTTTACTTTACAAACATTAATAAATGCCTTGATATGCATTTAGTGATACATATATCAGTATTTAACTGTGTTTTTTTGCAGCCACCAGATCTAGTTTTCGCACTCATAAGGTTAATAAATCCTTTACTTAGCTCTAGCTTTACTGTTAAATAGCTTTGGTTTGGCCCCTCTTAAGTGAATAGTACATGGGGTTAATATAGATATATATATACAAATACAAAGCTTTAATGGGGAAGCAACACTTAATTATACACTTTATCTAAGGTCCTTTGAAACCCCCCCCCGATTCTGTTAAATGTAAGTTTTTTTAAATGTAAGTTTTTTGGGACACCCTCTATCTATCTATCTATCTATCTATCTATCTATCTATCTATCTATCTATCTATCTATCTATCTATCTATCTATCTATCTATCTATCTATCTATCTATCTATCTATCTATCTATCTATCTATCTATCTATCTATCTATCTATCTATCTATCTATCTATCTATCTATCTCGATAGACAGACAGACATTGCAGCAAGAAAGCCATTGAAGAGACTTCAGAATGAGAAAAAGAGGCTTGGCTGGACCATGAAACACCACCAGTGGACTACTGAAGACTGGAAGAAGGTGTTATGGACTGATCAAACCTGCAACTGGAAGTCCTCTCACAACTGACTGACCGACCCTGGAAAAACCATTACCTCCTTGGCGGAGGTCTCACTTGCCTACATCCAGGATAACAGCCGGTACACTGATTTCTGTGTACAACATTCAGGTTTGTTTTTCGATGATCCTTATGCTTGTTTCCTCTTCAATTACCTCCACCAAGGAGGTTATGTTTTTGCCAGGGTTTGTTTGTTTGTTTGTTTGTTTGTTTGCTTGTTTGTTTGCTTGCTTGTTTGTTGGTTAGTTAGCAAGGTAACTCAAAAAGTTATGGATGAATTTTCATGAAATTTTCCGGAAATGTTGATACTGGCACAAGGAAGAAATAATTAAATTTTGGTGGTGAATGGTGGGTGGGGGGGTGGCGGACAGATCTGCCTTGGCGGAGGTCTGCACCCTCCGAATACTTTTCTAGTTAGTGTTTGTTTTCTGCTCCTCTACAATGGCAGTGACAGTGAAAAACACAAGCTACTATTAGCATATAAATGGAGTCACCTAAAGTCTTCAAACATTAAACTACTAAAACAACACAGACTCAAACACAAACTTCATATAAAAGCACAAGCGTATGCAAATCTAAATATTCAACCATTACAGATAAATTCATGCTAAATTAAAGATCAAGGAATGCTTATGGTGTTTTCTGTTTTGTTTAATATTCAGACAAAGCTAGAAAAAGCAGGGGTGTCAAACAGGCAGGGGGGGTTCACCTTATATATACATACATCATACTGTTCATCTCTCACAGTTTTGCATATTTAACATCTCACTTATCTCAGGCAGTTTTGTGCATGCTGTGTACCATTTACCTCCAGGCCCAGGGTGGCTAATCAGGAGGTTCAGGAGGATTCCCGATGGGCAGGCTCATGTCAATCTCAAGTATGGGCCGGTTGGATGGGAAAAATAATTTGGATACTTATCTGTAACTTATCTAATCTTCTCCTTGAGTTCATTCTCCATTCATCTGACAGCGCAGCCCTTACATCGCAATAGATTCAATGGGTTCTACCATCTGAGGGGATTCTTCCCTCTCAAATGTTTCGGTTGTTTTGGCCCATGAATCGTCTTTTCCGGAGCAGTAAAATTAAAGGAGCTGTATGCAAGGATTATGTTCCCAGTAATCATGAAATGGCCCTGAATGTCACCAGACATTAAGGAATCGTGTTCATTTCAAATACTGATATCGCTGACAGTAGTAGTCCAGCCAGAATATTTGCAGTTGAAAAGCTCAGTGTCAGCCCATAAACAATGTTGTCATTGTGTGTTTTGGTCTGATGCTCCGCCCATCACCTATCTGCCAATCACCAAGTCAGTCTTTTGTTCATCCAGGTTGACAGTTCCCACTGAGCTGCAGCTGGAACATTTCTGATCATAAATGTATGAATAAAATGTATGAATGCAGCAGCGCGTCTGGTCTTCAATCAGCCTAAAAGGGCACATGTCACCCCCTTACTCATTGAGTTACACTGGCTACCCATAGCTGCCCGCATAAAATTCAAATCTTTAATCCTAGCCTACAAAATTCTCCGTGGGTCTGCTCCTGTCTACTTAGGTGCACTAATAAAAGCTTATGTCGCCCCACGACCACTCCGCTCGTCTGGGGAACGTAGTCTGGTGGTCCCCAGACCTTGTACAAGACAATCCAGGCTCTTTTCATGGGTCGTTCCACGTTGGTGGAACGCCCTACCAAGTGCTACAAGAACAGAGTCATCCCTGCCTATCTTCAAGAAGCTCCTGAAGACCCAGCTCTTCCGAGAGCACCTCCTGTCCTAGCACTTTCAAACATTCCATTTTAAATATTCTAATAAGGTTTTTCCCAGGACAACCACAGATTCTTTCACGATTATCTCTGGACCTGCTGCGGTGGTCCGGCCTCTTCCCTGCCCTCATCATCACCACTCACTTATCCTCAACCGCCTCCATGTGTCTCCCCCTACTCCCCCCTTCTCCCCCTCTCCCCCAGTCTCTATCTCTATCGCTCTCTCTTTTTCCCCTTCTCTACTCTCTCTCTTTAACCCCAACTGGTCCAGGCAGACAGCCATCCTCCAGGAGTCTGGGTCTGCTCGAGGTTTCTGCTGTTAAAGGGAAGTTTTTCCTCGCCACTGTCACCAGTCACAAGTGTTTGCTCCAGGAGGATTCTGTTGGGTTTCTGTAGAATTGACTTAGAGTCTGGTTTTGACCAACTCTATATATAAAATGTCAAGAGATAACTTTTTTGTGATCTGGCGCTATATAAATAAAATTTGATTGATTGAGTGATTTAATTGGTTTTCCCCTGTAAGTCGCTTTGGAAAAAAGCGTCTGCCAAATGCGTAAACATAAACATAAACATAAATGTCTGACATTACTAAACCTAAAAGGCCTCTTATTATTCCTGAATACCTTGTGACAAAGTAAGAAACAAAACAAGGATATGTATAGGAGATGATTATGAAACATGGAGATGGCTGAAAGTGGAGAAGAATTTGAAGACGGCTTTCCCGTGGTCTTCCGCAGCCCAGGCCTGCAGTCTCACCACCCGGTAAGAGCCACTGAGAGCTGGGCCCGGGTCACCGTCTCTTCACCTGGGACTGGGAGAAGAGACTGGGCCCAATATAAATATCATTTAGGACTCGTCCCATGCCATGGTAGCTCCTTGTAGTAGAAGCTCATGCTGGATCTGGCAACCCCTGGTCGGGTGGGAGGGGGAGGGGGAGGGGGAGGGGATACCACACTCTACAGCAGGGGTCTCAAACTCATGTTCTTTCAGGGGCCACATTCAGCCCGATTTGATCTCCAGTGGGCCGGACCAGTGCAATAATAACAGAATAACCTATAAATAATGACAACTCCAAATTATTGTCTTTGTTTTAGTGCAAAAAACCCCCCATTAAATTCTGAAAATACTTACTTTTATAAACTATCCAAACAAAAAAAGATGTGAATGACCTGAAAAAACTGAAATCTCTTAAGAAAAATAAGTGCAATTTTAACAATATTCTGCCTCAGCTTATCATTTCTGCATGTACATTATGGAACTGAACTACAAAGACACTAAACACTGAGTAACAGGCAGAAAACTGTTAAAATCATGCTCAACTTTCTGTAGACATTTCAGGTTGTTCATATTTGTTCAGGTTATTCATATTTAATTGATACAGGATAGTTTGTAAATGTAAATATTTTCATAATTTAATGTTATTTTTTTGCAATAAAACAAAGAAAAAAAACCTGAAGTTGTTAATTCAACATTTTTTGCTTAATTCATGATTTTTTGCTAAATCTGAGATTTTTTTTGGGTTTAATTCAAGATTTTTTCCTTAATTCAAGCTAAATATTTTTTGCTTAATTCAACTCAAGACTGTGGAATTTTTGCACCTGGCAAATTCATCCCACGGGCCGGATTGGAACCTTTGGTAGGCCGCATTTGGCCCCCGGGCCGCATGTTTGAGACCCCTGCTCTACAGTATTTTGAATGTGATTACAGTACCAGTTTTGGCAACAATCCTTCATACAACTCCTTTAAATATAGTCACAGAATAGAGCCAAGCGTCAGTGGGTGGTGATGGAGGGCGGGAAGAGGCCAGGTGGAGCTCAAAAGGCCAAGTTAAAGAAAAGAAAGGTGTTGGAAGAAGATGCGGCCAAATGTGTGAAATGAACAGACCTGTTTTCCAGGGGATGGACCCCAGCTGCAGCGAGTAAAGACAGATATGGAAATGATTTTATACTGTCAGTGTATAAGGGTATTGTGCAACGTTTGCTCTATATATAAAATTAACTTACTTACTTACTTACTTACTTACGTTTGCAATGTCAGCTTAGGGTAGTTTATTTTGTATAGTCCAATATACAACAGTAATCACAAATGTCCAGTTTCAAGCTGAAAATAATCAACATAATTTCAAAGTGTAATATATTAAATGAGTGTAAACCTAACAATAGAGCACCTCTCTGTTGGAAAGAAAAATGCAATTTTAATTTAAAATTATTTTAATTTCAATTTATTGCTCCTGTACAAAGGTAAATATGTTATAATCTTTATCATATTTTTTACCTTATAAATTTTTATCTGATTTAAATTTGAAGTAAACATATTGTTAAAGTGAAGTGTTTTCGGTTAATTTACCTACATATACCTGAACTTATACCCAATAAAAAGGCATTGTAAGAGCTAGCTGCTGTTTCATTTATTCAAATTCCTCCTCCATGGAAATAGTGGTCCGGTTTGGGCAGAAAACTCCCAAGGTGAAAAGAGTTCCACTCCGGCCCTGTTTACCTCTGACAGTTTGCACAATGACCCAGATGTTGCACTTTCATGTAAGTATATACTACCAGTCAAAAGTTTGGACACATCTTCTCATTTAAATGACATGAGATGGACCACAGATGGCCAACAGGTGCTCTGCATCACTGGGAACTCCTTCAAGACTGTTGGAAACCATTTCAGGTGAATACCTTATGAAGCTCATCCAGAGAAGGCCAAGAATGTGCAAAAGCAAAGGGGGGCTGTTTTGAAGAACCTAAAATATAAAACATGTTTTGAGTTATGTCACTCTTTTTTTAACTACATAATTCCATATGTGTTCATTCATAGTTTTGATGCTTTCAGTGAGAATGTACAATGTAAATAGTCATGAAAATAAAGAAAAACCAGGCAAACCCAAACTTTTGACTGGTAGTGTGTGTGTGTGTGTGTGTGTGTATATATATATATATATATATATATATATATATATATATATATATATATATATATATATATATATATATATATATATATACAGTATATATATAGTATATATATTTTATTTTTATAGTAATAATAGTTTATATTTTTTGTATTTTTTATGCTCTTTTTCTCTTGCATGCCATTTTTCGATGCGACTTTGTTTTGTTTGTTGTAATTTCCTAGTTAAATTATTCTATTTAATTTTTTTTTTTTAACTTATACTTTTATACTCATCTTAAAGTACGATTTTCACTGTACTGGTATGAATTTGCAGAGTGCAAAATTTATACTGAATTATACTATATGCTACTATACTACTAAATATACTATATCAACAGTCAAGGGTGTGGAACTTGTTTTATTTATTTTATTAACCCTCCACCACCCCCATATCACATCATGTATATGTGCAGTCACTATGTAAATATGTAAATACTTTAAAAACTTTATACTTACATTTTTATGCTTTGAAGAATGTTTATTTCTACCTGCCTTCTCTTTTGCACTGGTGTGTTGCATATTGCTGCTGTTTACTGTTAAATTTCCCCATGGTGGGATCAATATAGTCTTATCTTATCTTATCTTATCTTATCTTATCTTATCTTATCTTATCTTATCTTATCTTATCTTATCTTATCTTATCTTATCTTATTTCAGGTTCCACATACAGACCAGTGTGATCTCAAGTGAAATAGAAGCCTAATCCATAAATAATGCCTGCCAATGTTATTCTTGGTTTAATGTGAAAAAAAAAATAAAAAAAAAAAATAAATAAATAAATAAATAAATAAATATATATATATATATATATATATATATATATATATATATATATATATATATATATATATATATATATACATATATATATAACGTTATACCTATAAATAAAGACCAGTCCAAATTTGTCTTTGTCTTAGTGCAAAAAACCCAAAAACATAACATCCTGCACACTTTTAATCCCCCTTGGCCAAATACAGTATAAGAGTCTGGTGAAAGTTACTGCCCTATAATTTAGATTAGATTGTCTTTGTGTAAAACTTATTACATACATATTTATATTTGAAAGTACTCAGATATTATAACTGCACAAGGCACAAGGCCATTTGACCTTGAAAAAGTAGGTCAAGGTCACATATTTTCAATAGGCTTCTGCTCCATGCCAAGAAGCATCCACAGTATGAATGTGGTGCAGATATCTCAATGCATTCTACAGAAAATGGGATTATGTTGGTGAATGAATGAATGAATGGACAGACAGACAGACAGACGACAAAACCATTACAATACCCCTTCAGCCAGAAGTTGGCCGAGGGGTACAAATCGAAACATTAAATTATGACAATATTTACATTAACAAACTATTCTTTAACAATAAAATGTGAATAACGTGAACAAATATGAACAACCTGAAATGTCAAAAAAAAAAATTCAGTGCAATTTGACCAATACTCTGCATGTTACTAACTGTCGTGCCTTTGTAGATCTGTAATACACATGTTTAAATGATAAATTGAGGCAGAATATTGTTAAAATTGCATTTGTTTTTCTTAAGAAATTTCAGATATGTCAGGTTATTTGCATCTTTTTTGTCTGAATAGTTTGTAATTTTCATAAATTAATTTTATTTTTTGGCGCTAAAACAAAGAGATACGTTTGTAGTTGTCATTATTTGGATGCTATTCTGTTATTATTTTACTGGTCTGACCCACTGGACAACTGGGCTGAATGTGGTACCTGAAAGAAAAGGAGTTTGACCCCCCTGTTTTAACCCTTTCATGCATAGCGGTCACTGCAGTGGACAGTTATTCTACAGCTATTCTCTTGTATATTCCTTTGTTTTGTTGTTTTAGTTGCACATCAACCAACACAGTGGACGCTTATGCATCATCCCATACACTGTAATTCATACCATTACTTTAACTTTTCTGTTCTTGATAAACTGGATTTGCAGTAACACATTTTAGTGAAAATCAATTACTAATTGTTGTTAGACTGTAATTAACAGTTTTCTTAAACAAAAAGTGTTTTTTTTTTTGCATATTATCTCCATGAAGTGAGTAATAACTAGTATTAGAGTATGGTAAAATGTGAGAAAACATCAGATTAGCAGCATTAAAATGTTTTTATTTCACAGGGGGTGGGGAGTCAGCTTTGGAAGGAATTTGACTGGAAGGTTAAAATACGATTTTTCAGAACCCCATTAAAATCTTTTCTCTCTAAAAGTGGTGTTAGCAACAAGTGTTGGAGAAACTGTGGTCTTGTCGGTGATCAGAAAACATATTTTGGGAGTGCCCCATTGTGAAACACTTCTGGACAAATGTAAAAGGTATACTTGATAGTTTACTTAAAGTGAACCTCTCTATGGACCCATTATTATTTTTACTGGACATATTCCCTGATGGTCTGTCCCACGACCAAGAATTCATACTACATCTTCTTCTGATGACTGCGAGAAAAATGATAACAATGTTATGGTTGAAACCTGAATCACCTACAATTGGACAATGGATACAAAAAATTAAACAAGTTTGTCTAATGGAACTTGGGGGTCGCTTGGAGTCTTTCCCAGCTACATAGGGGTGGAGGCGGGGTACACCCTGGACATTTCACCAGTTCATCACTGGGCTGAACATATAGAGACAAACAATCACTCTCACATTCACGCCTATGGGCAATTTAGATTAACCAATCAACCTATCAGTGGATGTGTTTGGATGGTGGGAGGAAGCTGGAGTACCCGAAGAGAACCCACGCAGACACGGGGAGAACATGCAAACTCCACACAGAAAGGTCCCACCCCCCATCGACTGGTGTTGGAATCGAACCCAGGACCTTCTTGCTGTGAGGCACAAGTGCTAACCACTGCACCACCGTGTCACCCTGTGACCCTAGTGGGGATAAAGCGGGTTCAGAAAATGGATGGATGGATGTCTAATGGAACAGTTAACAGCACAGCTACAGCTGAAGACCCCGACCTTTGAAAGAAGATGGAGACCAGTATTCAGTCTTATTGGAATGGATATTTAAGCCTGGATTGTTTTTTTTTCTCCTTTTCTTCATTGTAACCAAATATTTTATATTGTAATCTTGGGCCCAATCTCAGGACAAACGTTGTTACTCTGTACATTAACAAACATTAACATTAACAAAAGTTAAAAAAAAAAAAAGAAGTTTTTATTTCATAGTTTTCACAGAATATATCACTTTCTGATGATGGGTTTTAAATATATGTTTCTTTGCTTCAAAAATTAAACATATGGTGTCCATCTGAGTTGACATTTTTGTAACTCCATGAAAAATAGGTTCATTAAAAAAAATTCAATTGCATCGTTTTTTCACATGTGTAAATAAATAAATCACTCAAGAAAAAAAATACTGACCAAGTTTCTCATAATTCATGCATGACAGGGTTAAAGGTGGCTCAGCTGTAGTTTATTACATGCCATCAGACAGAGGTTTCTATGACCACCAGCTGGTCTCAGTAGGGAAATTTGGAGCCATGTTGGCAGACAGGTTCACCTTAAAGGCCCGACAGTCTGGCAGCAGGTGTGGCTGTGTGTGGGAAACAGGTAGGAAATGCAAATGAGATCAGTTAGAGCCGCTGCTGCAGTTCACATTCTGCCTCTATCTGTCACTTTCAATCTTTAAAACCATTTGCATCCAAGAAGCGAAACAAAGACATTTCCTCATGACTTGAGCTGTGCCACTCAAGCCCAACTCCTGACAATGGTAATGTACCGCTTACTTTATTCCATGGTTTTGGACATATTTTGGTTTGAACTCTGATAACTTTGGGTGGAGTGAGAAGGAAGTGAATGGGTGCTGTCGATGGCAGGCTTTTCATACTGTAAACACTGAGTCATGTGCCTTAATCATAATTTTATTTGATATTGGAGGAGGAAGTGAATGTAAAAACTTCAGTGTAGTATAAGAGAAACTACAGGTAGACAAAAAAAATATGCTTCAATCTGCTTGTTCTTTGCTCAGTGTTCCTTCAAAAACTATTTTAGAATGATTCGTTAAAAATTAGGAATAAGGTTTAGATCCATCTGACCAATTGAAAATACAGATTCTTGCTAATATGTGTTACATATTTATATTTGTATACAGAGTGTCATGTGTCAAGGTCTTTGTAGTTGTGATTGAATTTTGTTTTAATACTGCAGGTTGATGTCCTATACTATTTTACATTGACCAATTAAGTAAACATCTAACATTTATAAAGCAAAAATAACATTTATGTGGTTCAATCCAAACTGATGATGAAAAAAATATTGTTGAAGACTCTGCCTCTGATGTGTTTTCTATTTTGTATGTTTGTTAAATATTTCATATTTAACCCTTTATAAGGAACTCATAGAAATACTCTGAAATTCAACATTTCAACCTTACTGTGTTATTGGAGGATATAACAATACTTTATTACTTCTGTCAAACTTTTCAAACTGTTTTATTTTTATGCAGAAAATTAAGGTTAATGAAGTTACCATGTTTGGTACCTTACCCATAAGTGGCAAAAAATAAAATAAAAATAAATAAATAAATAAAATACAAGAAGTACATAAAAAATACAAGAAAAACACATGTAAGGTGAAAGGAACATGTATTTTAGAACATTAGAACATCACTTTTAGAACATTAGACCAACATAAGTGCTGATCCAGATCCCTGTCCACATCCACATGATCCCTTTGAACATCATTCCTTACATTAGTACCATTACTTCACATTATGTAACAAAGCAGGTACACTCACTTGTTGCTTTTCCATTGGACATATGCACAAAACTTTACCAATATTTAATAAATGTAAAAAAACAACAACAAGTGCATAATGTCAAGTTTTTCCATTAAATCACAAATGTGATGATTTGTTTATTTATTATCGCAAGATGACACGAGAAGTCATTCCATAAACATGGCAATGAACGTAAATATTGTGTTGATTTAAAGATATATTCATTATCATTATGTATTTCCCCTCTATCCTGTACTAAGTTAAAAAATGACTTGGTTTCTCGGTGTGTCCACGCATGTTTCTTTTAAAACTCTTCTTCTTCTTGTTGCAGCGTCCGTCAACATCCATTTTTTTTATAATTCACGTGACTCTAGTTGTGGAAAAAGGTCTTTCCATTGTAGTTTTGCATGATATACCATTTGCGTTACACCCAAAAAACCCACCTCTTGCCAGCGCTAAAACTTTTAATCAAAAAACGAGAGTTTTGGTGAAATTGTAATTTTTCCATTAGGTAAATTTTTATGCGCAAGTTATATTCACGCAATTTGAGGGTCAATGGAAAAGCAACTAGTGTTCATGCAGAGGTGGACCTTGCAGACCCTGTAGACCACATTGGACCTGAGATGGTTGCCTCACTGTTACTGTGGCTGTCACTGTCTTGTAATGTATACAGAAATTACCAAAAATAGTCACTTGCCCAATAAAGGGTTAATTCCAAGTGTCTAATGCAGGTGTATCCAAAAATTCCTCCAATGTTGGCTTAAGAAAGTTGGTAGAAAAACATTGGATGAAGTCACAGAATGTGTTTAAATGTGCTCTGGCATCTGGAATGAATAGAATTAAATACAGTATCATAAAATTAAATATATCTCACTAGCTTTATTAACATAGATACAGGTTCATACAGAAATGCCTTTGAACAACTGACCGTTGTTGTGAGTATTGTTTGAAGTCACCATCCGTACAGCGTCTACAGTCATGTACTGCCGACAGGTTTATTCACGTTAATAAGAACTAACACGTTTTTGTCAAAGACTCAGACTGTTTTTGATTGATGTCAGGCTATAATAATAATAATGAGGATGAATGCTAAATGGAAGGGGCCCTGGGTATTTTCATCCCTAACAGACCCCTGCTGACTAGTGAAATATTTGAATGATGCTCAGTGTTTCTGAAATCCTTATTCAGATCAGATTTTATTTCATGATCACGACTTATTACACCAGGTGTTTCAGAGAGAAGTTAACCCTTGGAGCAGGTCAGCACTATTGTTAAAATGTAACACTGCACCATGAAACCAATGGAAGAAAAAACACCACAAAAGAAGAAGAGAAGATGTAGTTCTCTTTAGCCTTTTTATCATGTTTCAGCTGCACATCACGTAGCGTCAGTTACATCAACAATCGGTCTTTGTGGTTACACTTGCATTGCATGTTTGAGAGAGAAACCCTGCACTCCCTCCTCCTCCTCCTCTTCCCACCAGCCTGTAATCATTTACTCTACATCAACACTTCCTCTACTGCTGCACTGTGGGAAAACAGATATACTGTCACTCCACTTCCTGATTTAATTTGCATAGAATTAATCCGACTCATTCTGCCACAGTCACCCACATGCCTGTGGCTGAACTTGTAGTGTCATTATCAGATGATATTCATTCATTTCAAATGAACAATAATTAAATCCTATTAATTTTGGTAGTACAAAAGTCATACAGAGCCCAGTTCCTTGGTAACTTTTTGTTGTGTTTAATAATGTATTTCTTAAATTACATATATTTACACAACTACATGTTCACTTTCAGCTACATTATAAGAACTCAGTAAAGCTGCTAAACATGATGTTTCATGTAAAGTATGTACCAACTTTATCTCAGTGTTTTTTTTAAACTTACATTTAACAGAATCTGGGGGGAAAAGTTTCAAAGGACCTTAGATAAAGTGTATAAGTAAGTGTTGCTTCCCCATTAAAGCCTTGTATTTGTATGTATATTAACCCCATGTACACTTAAGAGGGGCCAAACCAAAGCTATTTAACAGTAAAGCTAAAGCTAAATAAAGGATTTATTAACCTTATGAGTGCGAAAACTAGATCTGGTGGCTGCAAAAAAACACAGTTAAATACTGATATATGTATCACTAAATGCATATCAAGGCATTTATTAATGTTTGTAAAAAACAAACAAACAAACAAACAAAAAACCCAAGTAAGTAAGTATATAACAATAACATTGGCAATAACATAAGTTAGCTAAACTTCATAATGTGAGTTTGTAATGCTATAATAAACAAATTCTTAAGCAGTCTACAGACATATAAACAATGTCTTACATTAAAAGGAAATGAAGAAAAAATTAAAAGTTTATAATTCTTTTTGTTTCTTGTATCACTATGCTACTATTAACAATGCTACATTAATGTTAATAATCATTTTATAAAGGCTCACAAAGGCTTTATTATTACCTAATAACTAATGCTTTTTCCACAGGTCTTCATCTGAAGTATTGACCACTTCGTGTGTTTTTAGTAAATGTGGTGGAAAAGTACCGTATTTTTATCTTAATAAAGGACTATTGTCTGTCTGTACAAAGCAGTTAGACATTCAAGCCTAATAACAAATAAGGCGACAGATAACGGACTAACTGATAAGAGACGTTTATCTGAGTCACACAGAGCCTCAGCTTGTGCAAATCTTTCGGCCTTTTCTGGTTGCTCTAAATTTCTGAACATTTATTTGAGGTTTCCATGTTTTGCAGAGCTTCTTTGGAAAACTGAAGAACCTGTAAGTATACTAACTCTGCTTACTAATGTAAAACATCTTTATATTTGCAGATTATATGTTTTATATGTTTGGACTAAATGAAACTCCATTGGAGTATAAAGTATGTCATGGGTGTATCTGTTATTTTCTTCTTGAGACACAGTGGGCCTCCAGCTCCACCCAGAAGGACTGGTAAGACTTCACAGTTTATTTTTATCCTTAATGAATCACAGATCTTTCCTGTGACTATATGTTTCTCTATCCATCTGTTTCAGACAATAATGCAAAGTTTGCATGGCCTCCAGATGAGTTTGTGAGTAGTAGTTTGTAAACCCTTATGTAGTGTCCATCTTCTCTTTTTTATCACATATCTCAACAGCAGCAGTGGAGCGATAACTTCTGAGGTTCTATAGTTTAAAAACAATGACAAAAAATAATGCAGTCAACCGCTACATACATGAATCTGTAGTAATTATCAGACAAGTCACTAATGAACTGTTTATACCACATGTATGTCATAATAATAATTCAGATTCGGAATAATTTACTAATCCCAGAGCAGTGGATGCATCTTGGCATGGAGCAGAAGCCTATTGAAAATAGATGACCTTGATCTACTTTTTCAAGGTCCAATAGCCTTGTGCCTTTTGCAGTTATAATATCTTAGTACTTTCAAACATAAATATGTATGCATTTCATATATATAACATAATGTGCTGTGTACTTTGGCCAAATGTAGTGTACGATTCTGTCTCTTCTGAAAGTTACTGCCCTATAATTTAGGTTAGATTGTCTTTGTGTAAAACTTATAACATACATATTTATATTTGACAGTACTCAGATATTACAACTGCACAAGGCACAAAGACATTTGACCTTGAAAAAGTAGGTCAAGGCCACATATTTTCAATTGGTTTCTGCTCCATGCCAAGATGCATCCACAGTATGAATGTGGTGCAGATATCTCAATGCATTCTACAGATAATGGGATTATGTCGTTGAATGGACAGGCAGACGGACAGATGACAAAACGATTACAATACCCCTCGGCTAAGGAGTAAAAAGTAATCCATTGTGCTTTACATAAATCGGAGGAAACTCTAGAGGAAGACAAAGAAACAAAATTATTATTAAAAAAAATAGATTTAGTCACTCCTATTTTCCCAGCGGCCCCTTTTTAATAGTGACAGATTCAGAAATATGAGGGGATGACAGGTGGCAATAAACTGCAATGCTTGATGGGGTTTTATTAGTATTTATTTGACTCATAATGAAAGAAATGGAGACTAAACATTTGACATGTGGATCAGTTGGTACACTTTTCTCCTAAGCCTTATATCTTTTTTAATGTAGAATATTGTTGCTTGTTTATGACTCTGATGCCGACTTCATGTTTTATGGGACTTTACAACTCATCTAATCCAATCTAATCTAATGAGCTAATATAATATACTGACTTCTACATATTTAGCTGCAGCAATCAATGATTTGATTGAAATGAACCGAATGTAATTAGACTGAAGAAGTGATGTGGTTATCATGATTGTTATACATATATAATCAGTAAATTCTGTTTTTTCAGGACGATGAGGAGGAAAGTGACATGTATGAAGCACCTCCCTGTGAACGAACAGTTAAAGTCCCACAGAGACAAGTGGAAGAAAACGTCTATTTGGGTAAACTCACTACATATGGTTTTCCTTCAGTTATACCCGATTTACTGCTGTATAAAAGAAAGCACCTTTTGTCTGTATAATTCTGTGACATGCTGACTTGTTCCATGCAGAGAGGACTTCCAACCCAGATGTTCCTCAGAGGCAGGTCGCTCCTCCTCCCAGGCTGAGCAAACTTTCGGTAACTACACCTTCAATACATAAATAAATAAACAAATGAACCTACACGTCCATACACTAGAAGCTGATGTTTTTGAACTGGTATTAAATTACATTATTTCACTTTTGCTGACAAGACGAAACGTTCCGAGGAGTTCTTCCCTGATTCCCAAACCAAGAAACGTGAGTGGTTCCACAGTTTTTTTTTTCAGATTTGAAAGGGTCTACATATGACCTCCTTACTGCTGTACTTTGTCAGCCCTTCTCTTCAATGGACTGTATAATCACATCTTGTCCTCTTTCTCCTCTCCAGCTCCTGAAGTGGACCGAAATGAGAAGCCAGGGAGGAAGAAGAAGATGCCTCCACCACCAGTGCGACCCGGTCCAGTCTCTGCTCCCACTGTTGCCCCTGCATCCAACATCGAAGAAGGTGATCATTTCAACAACACAAAAAAACACCAGGCTGTTAAGAGTAACTTTGAACATTGTAAATGTTTGCTATCTACATATACTAAAATAAGTTTATTTTATTTGTCAGGCAGTGTTTATAGTTACACAGTCAAAGTTAATAAACCCCCTCTATGAAAATTTTACAGCTGCTGTTTATGTGCACCACACAGCTCCTTTATTTACATTAACCCTTTATAGTTCACTCATTAACATACTCTGAAATTCAAAATGTCAACCTTAGTGCGTTATAGGAGGACACAACAAAACTTAATTACTTTTATGAAATTTTTCAGAAATTTTTATTGTTATGTAGAATTCACAGTTATTGAAGTTACCATATTTGATTCCTTATCCATTAGTGGCAAAAACCAACCAACCAACCAACCAAACAACCAACCAACCAACCAAACAAACAAACAAACAAACAAACAAACAAACCAAGAAGTGCATATAAAAAAAACACATGTAAGGTGAAAGGAACACAGATTTTAAAACATTAGAACATCACTTTTAGAACATTAGACCAACATAAGTGCTGATCCAGACCCCTGTCCACATCCACAGGACCCCTTTGAACATCATTCCTTACATTAGTACCATTACTTCATGGTACCTAACAAAGCAGGTACACTCACTGTTCATGCAGAGGTGGACCTTTCAGACCTTGTAGACCACATCGGACCTGAGATTGTTGACTCACTGTCCTGTAATGCTGGCGGAAATGACCAAAAATAGTCACTTGCCTGATAAAGGGTTAAATGAGTAAGGCCATGGTGTTAAAATATTTAGCACTTAAAAGTAAAAGTTCTGCATTTGGACCTGTAGTTAACTGCAGAACAGCCCATGTGAGAACAACATAGACAGCCTGACCCAAAGCAAAAAAGTAAGAAAAAAAAACTCCACCCAAGATTTAAAAGAACAAATAGTTCCGATCTTTCCATTGGATAACTACTGCAGTGATGAATATGTTTCAGCTGCAACCACTTCTTTAACTCTAACTGATGCAGTGAGTAAAATCTCATTTCTTTAAAAACCATCAGTTTGATAGAGAGCATAAAGATTGGACTGTGTTTCAATGGATAAAGGTCATGTGGTCTGATGAGTCCAGACTGACCCTGTTCCAGAGTGATGGATGCATCAGGGTGAGAAGAGAGGAGGAGGAGGAAGTGATTACCCATCATGCAATGATATGTGGCCAAAGACTGATGGAAATACATGTTGTCACAATAAATGTTTTGCTTCATGAGCTTATTGAAGCAATGTCATGGCAAATGTGTACCTTAAGCATCACTGTCATTAATGTTGCAGCTGATGATGGTTTCATTTGAATGACTGCAGCTCCATACAGTTAAGAAGCTTAATGGAAAATAATACATCTCTATGTTTATTTTAATTTTGAATGTACAAAATAACATTCATATAACATATATATCATTCAATAACAGCATATTTTTCTCCACTACATAAATGCAGTGGAGTAAAATATGCGATTACATTTAGCCTCCAAAATATAGTGGAGTAAAAAGGTAAAGTAGGAGAAAATACAAATATTCAAGTAAAGAGAACTTTAAACCTCAACACTGCACAGTTAAGTAATATTTTGTTTAATGTTTTCAACAGGTTCCGGTGTATGTTTGAAATAAATGAGAAAAGTAGAGATAGTTTAGACAGGTGTTGTAATTACCTTTCAAAGGACAAGAGTGCCATCTAGTGCTGCTTGAGTGCATCATAAACTAAAAATAAAGACATAGCAAAGAAAAGCACAGATAATGCAGACAATAAAAGAACGTAAGAATTTCCTTAATTTATTGGACTGGTGGGGTCTGGGGGCAGTGAAATAATGAACTTTAAATTACAAAATCTTTTCATATCACTAAATTCAAGATTCAAAGATTCAAAGCGTTTATTGTCATGTCTACAGTAAAGACACAGGTTTCCCTGTACAATGATAATCTTACTTTGCCGTCTACACTGAATGCCTCAAGAATTTAAGATAAGTATAAAAGTATAAGTATAAAAACTGAAATAGACTAATCTAACTAGGAATTTCAAGTAACCAAAACAAAGTGGCATTTAAAAAATGGCATGCAAAAGAAAAAAGCATAAAAATATAAATTACTCATACTAAGAGAAAAAAATATATTCACATAAATTGTGCAAGTGATATACAACATGTGCAAAACTGCCTGAAGTAAGCGGGGCGTTAAATGTGCAAGACTGTCAGAGATGAACAGTATGATATATGTATAAATAAGGTGAACCCCTGCCTGTTTGACACCCCTGCTTCTTCTATCTTTGAGTGTTAAACAAACCAGGTGTAAACGCTGTGAACAGTCAGTATGCCTATGGTCGTCGACTCCTGTCAGCTGTTAAGGAGCCTGATGGTGGAGGTGGAAGACAGAGTGCACGTCTAGAGTTGTGGAACCGTTTGAGCCAATAGCTCTTTTTCTCTGTGGACACTGTACTTTCACAAGGAGGAAAACCACAGGTCTACATCCTAATGACAATAAAGAAGGATCTGTTGCATTTCAATATCCCAGAAAACCTCGCTGTTGATCCAACATGGGTAAACCAAACCCATGGAACTGAAGCACCCTCTGTAAATGGAATACAGCCATTGTGAATTAAAGCAATTACACCTTTTCATTTTCTGCCAAAAAGTGCTATAAACAGGAATATCACACCCATGCCTCCTACCCATGTTTGCCAAGGGAACTTTAATTGTCACTCCAGTCAGTCTGGATTATTCACTTCACTGAGAGCTCCACCAACCATTGTTATTGAGGTTTGATTAATTAGCAAACCCTAACTCTAACCATGACCATTTACCAAACGTCAGCGTTAATCATTAAAACCTGGAATTAGCAGGACTGACTAATCTTGCTATTGTTCCTTCTCTGAAAAACAAGACCTCTGAAACACCCTTTAACATCCACCTTGCTCTTGAACCTCTAATCCTATAACAGAGGCATAGAGTCAAAATGCCTGAATTAGATTGAACTTCAAATAGAAAATATCCTCCAGATTCTGTGTGTGGTGTCGTACACGGCTTACATGTGCCCTAACCTTTAAATAAGTAACTGTAGACCTGATGGATGTTGAAAGGGATTTGAGATGTGTCCATGCCTCTCCACAAGAGGGTTGGTTTGTTAGTTGGTTCATCCCTATTATGTTTTAAATCTGTTATTTCCGGAATGGCTAAACAGAATACCTTCAAGTTTGACTCTTACACTGACTTTCATGCAAAGATGAAATAAAAAGATTTTTGTGAACCAATGTCAAAGGTCCTTTCTATGAGCATTCTACCTCAGAAAAGCCTTGAGTGAGTTTCATTTAGTTTGAAACAAATATACACATAAGCTGAAAGATCTGATGGTGAGCTGATTAGATTTTGGTCACCAAATGTCAAGGTTGCTGTGACCATGTACCGATATTTGTGAAAACTGCAAAATCATGTTGATAGGATAATGGACACCTCTAAATATAACGTTCTTATGAAACGTCCATTGTGTGACCGGAGTGGAAAAAAAACAACAAAAACAAAATATAATATTCCCAATTATGTTCCTGTTGTGTTTAATCACCTAAAATAAGAATAGGTAGAGAGAAAATGCTGTTTATATCTACAAAGGGAGTCTGTCATATTTTGCAGCTGTATTTCTAGAGTAGTTTTGATCACGTTTCCTCTTCCTCTTCATTCTTTCTCCATCACCCAGAATCTAGTATGAAGTTTTAAAATGCACCACTGTCTAAATGTCCATGCCTAACAACCATCCACCTATCCCAGCTACCAGCTGGTGAAGGCAGGGAGGGAGAGGGACAACCACTGACTCTCACATTCACACCTATGGGTGATTTACATTGACCAGTGAACCCATCAATGTACATGTGGGACAGTGGGAGGACGGCAGAGTACCCAGAGAAACTTAACAAGTACAACTGCTGTCAACAGGAGTTAAATGCTACTAAACCATGGTGTGTATCACTATAAAACAGGTCTGGGGTACAGGGTGGAAAAGTTCTAGAGTATATACAGTTCCAAGGGGATCCACACTGCAAAAAGTGATCTCTAAGAAAGTGAAAAAAAAAGCCTTTTTTCTTGAGCATTTGTCTTATTTTTCATCTAAATAGAGAAAAAAAGCTTGCCAAGAAATTTTTACATTAAGAAAAATATTCTTATTTTAACCCTGTAAAGCCTGATAAATCATTGACAGAAAATTCCAGTTCTTTGAAACTGGAGCCTTTATTGGTCCTTCTGAACAACCCAAAACATTTTTTTTTTTCAAAGATGAATTTCCATGAATGAGTTTAAATTTTGTATCATATTTAATACATAGGGTTTCAAATATTATTATTCACGAACACACAAAAACACAATATAACAAAAACATGTCTAACAAATTGGTAATTCCTTTCAAAATTATCAAAGTTCTGCCTCCTTCCTCATTAATGATAATCTTGTAGTGTCACTGGAAAGGCCTCTGGTGAATGAATTCCTCCCCCCTGGTGGATTGTCCATTTATTGCATGTATCTAATTGTATACATCAGGTTTTTCAAGAAAAAAGATATCACACTGATCATGTAGAGGGCTTCAAAACTCATACATCAAAAATGATATGTTTGGGAAAGGGTTAAAAATATATACATATCTAACTTTTTCTTAATAAGATTTTCCAACTAAAATCAAGGCAGATTTTACTAGTTAGGAGGTATGGTAATATTTTACGAATATTTTGGAGAACAAAACAAAAAAGTACAATTTTTAATCATCGTTTTCCTTGTCGGGCGGCCTTAGAAAATGACCTTTTCTATAATGTGTCTCTGGTCCAGGGAACCCAGTATTTGGTCATTGATTTGCTGACTGGATAACACCCTGTGTGGTCATGCCACTGTCAGTTCTGAAAGATGTTTATGTACCTTCTGTTTGTATTTCAGATGTGTATTTAGATCCAAATGAAGAGCAGGTAAGTATTATTGGACTTTTCTATCATACCTATGATCACATGTACCACCATGATAAGACTGTGTTCCTTATTTTTTTGGTTATGTCTCAGGAGGATTGTGATGATGAGCTGTACTTAGAACCGACAGAGGGTAGGTCGCACTGCTCTTTATATACACAAGGGACAATATGTTCCAGTTTGGTCGTCAGAACCCATGTTTAACATGGTCACTGATGTACAAGCAGACATTACCACTTCAGTAACTGTACCTGATGTGAACTTCCTTTTTGCAGCTACCTTAGCCTGCTCACCTCCCCCCCGTGGACCAAAAACGATGCCTCCATCTCCCAAAACAGCACTTCCTTCAGCCACACCTATGTAAGTTCACAAAGGTGGAAAGTAACTTATATTTATGTACTTAAATCCAGTTTTCAGGCATCATTTTCACTTTTACTCCCGACAGCTGCACACAAATCACTATACTTTGTCCTTACATTTTCAAAACTGGCTCCTTGTGCCTAATTGTTTAGTTGTGTTTCACCTTATGTGAACTGAAGAATTACATGTTTAAAAGATTACACGGTAAATTCATTTAGTATATGATCACACATGCCAAACACAAAAGATTATAATGAAGTCATAAGACAAAAATTAATGTTTAGTTTAGTTTAGTTTAGTTTGAATATGCAATAAAACAAAAATAATCCTCCTTAGTCCTTATAAATGAAACAGATTATAAGAAAACAAAACAAACAAACAAAAAACAAAAACCTATACATATACAGGGTGGGGAAGCAAAATTTACAATATTTTGAGGCAGGGATTGAAAGACAGTGTATGACCAATTAGTTTATTGAAAGTCATGAGAATTTATTTGCCACAAGAAAATTTACATAATAGAAAATGTTTTTATTCTATGTGTCCTCCTTCTTTCTCAATAACTGCCTTCACACGCTTCCTGAAACTTGCGCAAGTGTTCCTCAAATATTCGGGTGACAACTTCTCCCATTCTTCTTTAATAGTATCTTCCAGACTTTCTCGTAATAGTTTTGCTCATAGTCATTCTCTTCTTTCCATTATAAACAGTCTTTATGGACACTCCAACTATTTTTGAAATCTCCTTTGGTGTGACGAGTGCATTCAGCAAATCACACACTCTTTGACATTTGCTTTCCTGATTACTCATATGGGCAAAAGTTTCTGCAAAGGTATGGATAATAGTGTTAGGTATGATTATGACATCAATATATGTTTGGTTTCAGAACAATTGACGTAGTGCCTGCTGAGAAAAAACAACTAAATGTTCATTGCAAATTTTGCTTCCCCACCCTGTACATGTACATGAAAACAAAGTATAACTTCATTTGGATATTTGAAAAGGAGTGGGAGGAAGTGGGAGGAATGTATTAACTAAAATATGAGATGAACATTGAAAAAGATGCGAAAACAAGACAAAATTGAATAAAATAATTTGATATCGTAGAAACAGTAGATAGTAGAAGTTGGAAATGATATATACAAGGCACAAGAACAAAAACAAAAACGAGATAAATGATATAACAGTTGTAAAGGGTGTGATAAAAAAAAAAGATGTAACAGAATGACAATGAGTTGAGTACTACTACTATAAAAGCAATAAGATGGAAACTATGTAACTTAAAAGATGAAATAAAAATAAAAGCATCATAAGTAGCAAAAGACGTACCGAGATATAACAGGACAACAATTACATAATAGAGGCAACAAAATAGAAACAAGATAAAAGATATAGGACGATATAACAAACAAAATTACATGACAGAAATATCAAGATGACATGCAGTTATGTCATATCGAGACATAATAAGACATACTGAGATGTACTAAGGTGATAAAGGATGCAAACAACATAAAATACATTACAAGACATTAAAGATGTAGATTTTAAATAATTTATCAGTCTTACATTATATCAATATGACGTCAGGTTCTATTCACTTTTCATTCAAACATCCATTTCATTTTGCACAGTTTATCCACCTCTGTATGCAGACCTGAAACTCTGACACAGCAGGTTTTCTGTAGTTCACACAGTAGATCACACAGTTTCCTGAAGTAACCAGAAACAGTTCTTCCATACTTTGTCCGCATAGCTTCGTGCTGCATAGCTCTTGAGACAAAGATGCTACTGTGTTTTAACTGTAAAATGCAAATGTTTATGGACACATTATTGGGTTTTCATGGTAAATTCCTGGCACTTAACATGCACTGAAAATGAACATTGTGTGTGTGTATCTGCAGGATGAAGCCTCCGGTCCCCAGAGCTAAGTCTGTGAGTTCCTCTGTTAATGTCACTACTTGGTCTGATGGTTTTCTTATGTTTTTCTATTCATTTAAAATAAATACTGTCATAGTATGAGCAGGGGATTTCTCCTTCTGTGCTGTATTTCCATTCTTTATGAAGCAAATTTATCTGAAGTTGTCAGAGTGACATAGCAGCTTTAGTAACAGATGTTTTCTCCCTCCCACTAGAGCTCACTCCTTCCTTCAGTCAATGAGGTTAAAACAGGTAATGATGACCACAACTTTAAAACTAATCAAACATAAATCACTATGTACAACAACCCCTGATAATTATCTGTATAATAAATAAATAAATAAATAAATGTGTGTGTGTGTGTGGTTTTTTTAGGTCCGCCAGTTGAAGCAAGGTGGAATACATTTCCCACCAAACTTCCTCCTCCTACTCCTAATGTCAAACCTCTTCTACCTGCAAACCTGAAAGAAGCTAAAAGCAGGTAAGAGATGAACAATATATAATAAAAAAAAAATGTCTGTTTATAATTTATTTAATAACTGCAGATATAGTACAGTAGTTCTGGACTTGGCTCACCTTGGGACACAAACATTTTGCTGGGATCGTTACAAGTCAAGGCTTAAGTATCTAAAAGTGTTATACCACTAACGGCCTCTATGTGGCGCCTCCCACAGGACTACAGCGAACTGTACTGATGGTCCATCTTTTCAATTATTCCACCTTTAATACTTTTTTTTTTTTTTTTTTTTTGCTGATTGAGGATCTGAAGTCTTTCACAATTGGCTTTGATTGTAGGTGTTCTGACAGTTCCTTTGTCTGAAATTAGAGTTTTACAACTTGTAATTATTGAATAAAACACAGAGCTTGACTCTGATTATGGTCACGTTACATCTACAACATGGTCAAATGATTTTGTTATCCAAATGTGTATATAATTAGTATATAATGTATGTATATAATTAGTGAATGGGACGGAAAAACTCTGATTTCACCGTTGTCATGGTGACTTTCTAGAACCAGAAGTGACTATTTTTGGGCATAAACAAAATATGGCCAAATGCAAAAATATGTTGAGTTTCATCAAGAGTAGATGAAAAGATCACAGATAGATGGATGAAACATTGCAAGGGACATTACTTTGAAAAGTGCATTAATTCTCAGCTTTTCTTTGCAGGTGGACTTCAGTGCATGTATGTGCTAGAGTACATTCAAAGTAAAATGTTAATTTCTCTGCATCTTTATTTCAGTCCTCAGAATCCCTCTGTGACAGACATTAAGGCAGTGGGTGAGCTCAAATTTTCATATTATCTTAAGGCTGAAGGATCATTTGGATTCTGCTTAAATTTTTCCTGAACATTTCTCAGATGTCATTTCTGAAACCAAACATACATACACTTCTTTTATCTGTTTGAAGCCTCTTCTGCTGGACTGAGGGTAATCAAACAACCTGAGAATGAGGTACAGTATGGTTTTGCATTAAAATAATATGGTATGTCTGACATGAGTCATTAAGCACCCACATGTTGCTCAATTAATCACATATCCTAGAGCAAAGAGTGGTTTGCTGGAGACTGCACCCGGAAGATGGCTGAGGATCTCTTATTTAGTGTCAAAAAGGTAAGTTTGTTTTCATGAACAGCTGATATGAGTCATTTTAACGTTATTTAGATCTGAGTTCTAACCAAGCAAAGCAGAGGTTTTACACAGACAGAATGTTGGCAAGCCTCTATTCTTTTGAAATTAGGCACCTGTTATTTCTGTTCTACGCCTCCCTACTTCTCTGTCAGTTTTATTCGCAACAATTTACAATATGACTGTCAATAAACTGTGGGAAAAAGAAAAAAAAAGTGAAAAGTGAAGCCAGAACATTTCACTCCCCCCTGGTGGCTGACTGCAGTATTGCTCATGAATCCAACGTCTCTCATGTCACTTAGTGGGACCAGCACCAAACCAAACCTCCAAATGCCTAAACCTAATGGTGAATTGTAGCTTTTTTGGGGGGACTGGTTCTTCCTCAAGTTATCATTTGTTTGATTGGTTAGTAAATGTCTCATTATTTGATGATAGATCAACAGGGGTGCACAGTAAAAAATCCAGTGTCAATATTTCAGAGTCAAGCTATTTTAACCTAGATAGAATATTTTTAGCTCTGTGTAGAGTAAACCTGCTCTAACTGTAGAGTTAAAAGTCAGTGTAAAGTTCTGCACAGATGCAGTGTAAAATTTAACTCTACAGAGCGATGATTAGTGCCAGTCTGCCGCATTGCATTGTGGGTAATGGACATTTTACTCATCATGTTCTATTTTATGCACAGGGATTCGGGGGAAGGGGGTTGTGTTAATATTAATTTAGGTTAATGTGTCTGTTTTAAAACGTTTATTGACTTTTTGATGGTTTTTTTTTAAAAATTTTTTATTTATTTTATTTTTTATTAACGTGACACCATTAGTCAAACCTGTAGACGGGACAATTCCTTACCTGATTGTCAAAGTGCAGCTATTAATATGATGAGTTTGCATCACTTAAGATCTTACCTAAAAAAAAAAAAAAAAAAAATGTTTTTGGGAGAATGAAAATTGCTCAGCCTTCATTCTCTCTTCAAGTTGGGTGAAGTAACAACACCTCATTAAATTTATGACAATGGGAATAGCAGCTTTAAGGCTTTGCTAAGATTTATTTCACAATCTCAAAGAAAATAACACTGCAGAGAAATTAATGTTTACACATTATATTGTTTTGTATATTGTTGAACTAAATTTGGAGTAAAAATTGCTCTACAAAGTGTAATCATATTACTCAAACAGTGTGAAAAAACCACAGTGTTAAATATTTTTTGCACATTTCGTTAATTTTGACACTGAATTAAGTTTTACAATTAACTCTGAAAATTTGACCTTGGCCATAGAGTAAATTTTACTCTATGTTTGAGTGGGACCAAATGTTATCTGAAACAGAGTTAAATCCAACTCTCTAAGAGTTAAATTGACACTTTATTTTGTACTGTGTGGTAATGACCAATCTGTCAAGGGCCCACTAGACCCGCTGTAGGGATCTAACTTCAGAACAAATATGAATGGTGGTTTCTGATCCTGTTTAAACCTGTAAAGCCTGAACCATTAACTCATTGAGAGAAAATTCCAGTTCTTTGAAACTGGAGCCTTTATTGGTTCTTCTGTACAACCAAAGAAAATTTATTTTCAAATATCAATTTCCATATATGAGTTTAAATGTTGTATCATATTTGACATCATTGGCAACCAGTGCGTCCATCGGCAAGGCCTCGGCACTGCTCATTTCCAGACCTGGAGAGATGCAAATGTAAGATCGAGAAGAGATATGGTGCAGGCGGAGGTCCGGAGCAGGGAGGAAGAGAAGCGGATAGCCAGGGCAGTGGAACAAAGCTCCCAGGGGGCGTGGACAAAATGGGACCTGCCCAGCCGTAAGGTCACGTGGGCAGAGCTTTGGCGATTGGAGCCTTACCGCATCTCCTTCCTCTTGAGGTCCGTGTATGATACCCTTCCTTCACCATCGCATCTGCATACATGGGGGCTGAGAGAGGATCCACTCTGTAAGCTCTGCAGTCAGAGGGGAACTTTGGCACACATACTGTCTGGGTGTAAAACAGCTTTAACCCAAGGATGGTATAGATGGCGCCACGATAAAGTTCTCCTCTCTCTTGCTGATACCATAGAGCGGGAGAGGGGCAAAAAGAGACCAGCCGGGGTTGCCACAAGGAGTGCGATCACCTTCATTAAGGAAGGAGCTAGGCCCATCCACACCATAAAAACAAAGCCCAACATTCTCCAAACTGCAAGCTCCTGGGAGATGAGGGTCGATGTAGGAAGGCGGCTGCAATTCCCGGAGGTGGTCCAAACAACCCTCCGGCCAGACATTGTGCTGTGGTCCCCGAAAGACCAGAAGATAATTCTGGTCGAACTAACAGTGCCATGGGAGGAAGGTTGTGAGGAGGCCCACGAAAGGAAGGCCTCAAAGTACCAGTCTCTTATCCAGGACTGCAGAGATAAGGGCTGGCAGGCATGGTTGTTCCCGGTGGAGATCGGGTGTCGGGGCTTCCCAGCCCAGTCGGCATGGCGGTTGCTGTCAGCTCTGGGGTTGGACGAGCGGAACAAGAAGCAAGCGGTCCGCAGGATGGGGGAGGAGGCAGAACGTGCCTCGTGTTGGATTTGGAGTAAGCGGGAGGAGGAAAGCTGGAGGCCAGGAGCAGGTGGGCAGTGAGCTGGCCACTCACTGCCGGCCCACCAACTGGAGAGTGTTGTGGTTGAGGGCCGAAACACTCTAAGAAGGTTGTGTACCACCTGATGACACCTGCTCCTGGTCAAAGGCTACAGCTACCTGCTAAGGTAGCTGAGAAAAGCACCCAAAGTGTATGTAATAAGTCATCTCTGGGCTACCAGTGGCGTCTAGGAAAGACTAGATGACAACCGAGAAAGGTCGGTGACGCTGGAGAGACAGCTGACCTCCAGGAAAGACTGGCGTGGGCACACAGGGCTAGCAATCCTGTGGGCAGCACTCGCAAGAGGGCACCAATTCAAGCTACGAAGGAACAAAATGAGCAATACCCCCAGAGTCTCCCGAGAGGGGGGGCGAAAGAGAGACTCAATGGGACGGACTCACCAATATCGGCCAGGACAAGGAACATGACTTTGAGAAATCTAAAGCAAACAACACTGACCGGAGAGGAATGGATTGTAAGGTGCCACTGCGGGAAAGTCTGCAGAAGTACCAGGGGACTCAAACAACACCAGAGCAGGTCCAGGTGTAGACCATCAGCAACTCAAGTGCAGCGCACAGGCCTAGAGTCTGGTCAGACGATGGAGAACTCCAGCCAGGAAGCACCCCACAGCGCAGGAGATCTTTCCACACTCGAGCAGCCCCAGCACCATGGACCAGTTCGGGAGAACCCATTCCCGGTAACCCCAACCTATCCAGCAAAGAGAGAGAGGATCCAGTGGCCAAAGATGTCAGACTGTAAGGTTTGGACGCAGCTTGACAATGACCTAGATGGCATCTTGGAAGCAACCTTATCAGGCCCAGTCCAAAGGAAGGTTGATTCTATTGCAACCATTGTTTACAGCCTCGCTAGGGAACGGTTTGGCACAATAGAGCGGAAAGGCCAGCTTCAACAGCAGCAACCGAACAGGAGGGAGAGGGAGATCCGTCACCTGAGGAGTGAGATCAAAGCACTCAATAAATTGTTCAAAACCAGCTCACCGACTGAGAAAGAAGGTATCAAAGACCTAACAAGCAAGCTGCGAGGACAACTGTGCAAGGTTAGGAGAGCAGAATATCTCCGGCAGCAGCGGCGGAAGAAAGAGAAAAGGCGCGCACAGTTCGTCAAAAATCCGTACAACTTCACAAAGTCTCTTCTCGGCCAACGAAAATCTGGCTCACTCTCCAGCTCAAAGCAGGAGGTAGAAGAGTTCCTTTTGGAAGCCCACAGAGACCCCAACAGGAATCAGGGCCTGGGAACCCACCACAAAATCTTTAGGCTGGGAAATCCATCAATTGAACTGAACGAGAAGGAGCCCTCTTGGCAGGAAGTTCAGGATATTGTTCGCAGAGCCAAATCATCAGCTGCCCCCGGCCCAAGTGGTATACCATATAAGGTATACAACAAATGCCCAAAACTTCTGCGGAGGCTGTGGAAGATCATGAGGAAGATCTGGGCCAAAGGTACAGTTCCACCAAGCTGGAAACTAGCAGAGGGATGTTTCATTCCTAAAGAGGAGGGGTCCTCTGCAATCTCCCAGTTCAGGATGATTTCCCTCTTGAGCGTAGAGTGCAAAATCTTCTTCTCGGTGCTGGCAAAGAGGATCACCTCCTACATGATGCAAAACCATTACATCAATATATCCATCCAGAAAGGTGGAATCCCAGGCTTTTCGGGCTGCCTAGAACACACCTCGATGATTAGCCACTTGATCCAAGAAGCAAAGCAGAAGAAAGGCGACCTAACAGTTGTCTGGCTAGACCTCGCTAATGCCTATGGGTCAATTCCACACGACCTCATCCGAGAAGGACTCGACCACTATCATATTCCGCAGCGGATTCAAACATGATTAACACCTATCTTGCTGGATTTTGTAATGGGACTGGTACAAAGGCTGAACCCAAATGCAAGACCAGAACACAGATGACCAATTGAGAGTGTTTATTAAACACAATCACGGTAGTAAAAACACAGCACAAAATTGTTAACACGTCTATGAAGGCGTGTGATACTGGACTCTTTGTCAGGGCTGTGAGCGGAGAATATGGATGGTCAGCACGGCCGAGCCAGAGGATTCCCATCAACACCCCGACTAGGGCAAAACAAAGGATAGTCAAAAAACAAGCCAGGTCATACACAGGAGGGCAGTTCAGGAGGCAACGGGACATGAGGGATAGGCTACTCACGGTCAAGGTCCAGGCGAGGGTCGAAACACAAGGTAACACGTTGGAGGCTGAGGTAGTCAGGGAATAGGCAGAATCAGAAGTTGATGTACGAACCAGGTCAGAACCAGACGAGCAGGCAGACAAGGAACAGGCAGGATCGGTGGTCGGAAGGCAAAAACGGGTCAAGAACGGGCAGACAGACTGACAGGTATCCAAAAACGCTGGTAAGTGAGCACACAAAGGTAGAACACAAACTGGCAAAGGAACAGGGGAAAACACAGGGTTTAAATACACAAGAGGGCGGGAAGACAATTGGACACAGGTGGAGATAATCAGGGAGGAGTCAGGTAATCAGGAGCAGGTGAGACAATCAAGGAGGGGAAGTAAAAACACCAGACATGACACAAGAGGGAAACTTAACAAAATAAAACAGGAAATGACAGAAAACAGAAAAGACAGACACAGTCTGGGAGCAGACATGACAGATTTAAACTTAGATTTTCATCAGCCCTTTTCACCACCAACTGGCTGGACCTCCAAAAGGGGATCCCAACAGGGTGTACCATCTCCCCCATCTTGTTCATTATAGCAATGAATCTTCTGATATCCGCAGCAGAGGGCATAACTCGGGGCCCAAAGTTGGAGTCGGGCATTGTCCAGCCAGTGCTGCGAGCATTCATGGACGATATCACAATAACCACCGTGACCCACGTCCAGGCAAGATGGGTACTGGAAACTTTGGGCAGCGTCGCGTCGTGGGCAGGGATGCTATTCAAAGCCAGGAAGTCCAGGTGTTTGATCATCAAGAAGGGCAAAGTTACCAGCAAGTTCAGTCTCCAAGTCCAGGGTGAGGTCATTCCATCGATCGAGGGCAACCCAATAAAGTGCCTGGGAAAGTGGTTTAATGCGTCACTGACAGACGGTGCCAACGTTGACGAGGCAGTGAAGCAGACTGAAGAATGGCTGAGGAGGATCGATAGATCTCTACTTCCGGGCAAGTTCAAGACCTGGCTGTATCAACATGGCCTCTTGCCTAGGCTCCTTTGGCTCTTCACTGTTTATGAGTTCCCCATGACAGCTGTAGAGGCCATCGAGAGAAAGATCAACAAGTATCTACGAAGATGGCTAGGCATTCCCCCAAGCTTCTCCTCAGTGGGCCTTTACATTCGGTCTGGGCAGCTGCAACTCCCTTTGTCATCAGCTGTGGAGGAGTACAAGGTGGCACAGTGCAGAGTTGTGCTGAGCCTGAGGAACTCCAACGATGAGCTGGTTAAACAAGCAGGTGTCACAACCAGGTCCAGGTGCAAGTGGGCCGCCAACACAGCTGTGGAGCAGGCAGTGAGCGCTCTGAAGCTCCGTGACATCATTGGCAACCAGTGCGTCCATCGGCAAGGCCTCGGCACTGCTCATTTCCAGACCTGGAGAGATGCAAATGTAAGATCGAGAAGAGATATGGTGCAGGCGGAGGTCCGGAGCAGGGAGGAAGAGAGGCGGATAGCCAGGGCAGTGGAACAAAGCTCCCAGGGGGCGTGGACAAAATGGGACCTGCCCAGCCGTAAGGTCACGTGGGCAGAGCTTTGGCGATTGGAGCCTTACCGCATCTCCTTCCTCTTGAGGTCCGTGTATGATACCCTTCCTTCACCATCGCATCTGCATACATGGGGGCTGAGAGAGGATCCACTCTGTAAGCTCTGCAGTCAGAGGGGAACTTTGGCACACATACTGTCTGGGTGTAAAACAGCTTTAACCCAAGGACGGTATAGATGGCACCACGATAAAGTTCTCCTCTCTCTTGCTGATACCATAGAGCGGGAGAGGGGCAAAAAGAGACCAGCCGGGGTTGCCACAAGGAGTGCGATCACCTTCATTAAGGAAGGAGCTAGGCCCATCCACACCATAAAAACAAAGCCCAACATTCTCCAAACTGCAAGCTCCTGGGAGATGAGGGTCGATGTAGGAAGGCGGCTGCAATTCCCGGAGGTGGTCCAAACAACCCTCCAGCCAGACATTGTGCTGTGGTCCCCGAAAGACCAGAAGATAATTCTGGTCGAACTAACAGTGCCATGGGAGGAAGGTTGTGAGGAGGCCCACGAAAGGAAGGCCTCAAAGTACCAGTCTCTTATCCAGGACTGCAGAGATAAGGGCTGGCAGGCATGGTTGTTCCCGGTGGAGATCGGGTGTCGGGGCTTCCCAGCCCAGTCGGCATGGCGGTTGCTGTCAGCTCTGGGGTTGGACGAGCGGAACAAGAAGCAAGCGGTCCGCAGGATGGGGGAGGAGGCAGAACGCGCCTCGTGTTGGATTTGGAGTAAGCGGGAGGAGGAAAGCTGGAGGCCAGGAGCAGGTGGGCAGTGAGCTGGCCACTCACTGCCGGCCCACCAACTGGAGAGTGTTGTGGTTGAGGGCCGAAACACTCTAAGAAGGTTGTGTACCACCTGATGACACCTGCTCCTGGTCAAAGGCTACAGCTACCTGCTAAGGTAGCTGAGAAAAGCACCCAAAGTGTATGTAATAAGTAAAATAAGATACATCAGGTCTCAGTGCTCAAATATTATTATTTTTGAACAAACAAAAACATAATATAACACAAACATGTCTAACAAATTGCTAATTCCTTTTCAAAATTTCAAAGTTCTGCCTCCTGACAATCTTGTAGTGTCACTGGAAAGGCATCTGGTGAATGAATTCCTCCCCCTGGTGGATTATCCATGTATTGCATGTATCTAATTGCATACATCAGGTTTTTGAAGAAAAAAAATATCACACTGATTGTGTACAGGACTTCAAAGCTCATGTATCAAATATGATACATTTGGCGCTATAGGGTTAAATAAAGTCACCATATAGAGACAGGTTCGGTGACATCATCTCCGCTTCTTTGTGTGGAGTCTTTTTATGATTTCATGTCACTCTGATAGTTGAGTTTTAAGACAAACTGCAACTTTCTTGACTTGTGATCATGTGAAATCCCTTAAATCACAGAACTTCTTTTTGCTAACTGGTGTTAGACTTTAAACCTTTTGTGTTATTTTTTTCCATGTTGCAGGATGGTGCCTTCCTCATCCGACACAGTTCATCCCAGAACTCGCGGCAGCCGTACACTCTGGCAGTGCTCTATCAGGAGAAGGTTTACAACATCCCCATCCGCTTCCTGGAAGACACACAAGGCTACGCTCTGGGCAAGGAGGGCAAGAAGAACGAAGAGGTGAAGGTTTAAGGCCTGCAGAGACAGGAGAAAGTAGGGGGGCTAGGAGAAGACAAAGAGAGAACATGGAAGGAAGAAAGGAAATGTATTGTTTTTTAATCATGTATATGTCACCACTTTCTCTGTCCTCTCACTTATCTCCTCCCTTCTTTTTCTACCCTCTTTCTCAGATTTTTTGCAGTCTTGATGAGATCATTTCTCACCACAAGGATAACCAGCTGCTTCTGATTGACAGCAAGAGCCAGGCCAAGCACACAGCGTATTTAACTCACCCCGCACGGCCTTAGCGTGATAATACCACAAACTTCTGTCACACTGTATTTAAACAAGTCATATGAAGATAATTGCATAACTTGACAATCATGTAAAACTTCTATATATCATTCAAAAATACTGTATGTATATGACTGTATAGTTCTGTGCAGAAAGTAAAAAAATGTCCATGCTGTCTGTGAACTGAAAACATTTCAAGCATTTAATGCAATGACATTTTGTCAGAGCAGGAGATAGGATGTCAGTCTGACAAGTGAATCATCCAAGATACCAAGACAAAGCTGCTGTAAACATCTTAAATCCAAAACAAGACATAGAGTTCATTAAGTCATCTGGGGCTGACTGAGCAGTTTTTCTGCTTTGCAATGTGCCATCACTTTACTGTTAATTGCAAAACATTTACTGACTGACCTCTAATAAAAACTAAATGTGTCACTGTTACTGTAAAACTCCACTCATGTCAACGGTTTGAAAGAGAAATTATTTTAAAACTGTCACATCGTTGCATGTCATTACCTGTTTCACATATAAACAGTATGTTTCTGCTGTATGCCAGAAATGATAAAATATATTACACTATATATTTGTGTCTACTCCTGTACCTATAACCTCCTCTTTATCTCCATTATCAGGGTATTTTGTGATAAGCCTCTCAGATTAACATCTGATTAAATGTTTATTGTCATGAGGAGTATCAGTCTGATACATGTTTTTTTCCTAGTTTAGTTTTACGACTTTGAGTTTAAATATTTTGTGTGTTATTATTTTGTGATTTTTATAAATGCTGTGCAATACAGATCCAATACTCAAAATGCACCGACATGAATTCATACTATTATTTCAGTTGCATAATTCACAGAATCAAAAGCTTCCAGCACAACACAAACTCCAACACTAACTTTATAAACATAGAAGGCAGAGTGAATCCTACATGGAATATCTAAATGGCACATTTTGAACAAAATACACCAGATTCAAGCGCAATTATAAAGTAGGTGGCATGGTGGTGGAATGTTTAGTGCTCTAAATTCAGGGTTTGATTCTCAGTGAGACCAGTCTATGCTGAGTTTACCTCTTCTCTCCATGCCACACAGACTTCCTCCAGGTTCTTTGGTTTCCCTGGGTCCACTGTTAGTGATGTTGACCACGGTACTGATGAAGATCTGGGATTTGTTACCTCCGCCAAGGAGGTTATGTTTTTGCCAGGGTTTGTTTGTCTGTTTGTCTGTCCGTTAGTGTGCAACATAACTCAAAAAGTTATGGACAGATTTTGATGAAATTTTCAGGGTTTATTGGAAATGGGATAAGGAAGAAATGATTAAATTTTGGTGGTGATCGGGGGTGGGGGGGCCCACGGGGGGGGGCCACTGATCAGCCTTGGCGGAGGTCTGCGCTCTCTGAGTGCTTCTACTGTAGTTCTTGAGTGCTTTTAATGGAAGCTCACTACTCCTATGTGCCATGTGCTAATGGTAATGTGAGGCTCTGTGTTTGTGTATCAGATGGGTAACATTCTGAGATTTTATCCGGATATTTCCATATCAGGATAATAAAATGATTTAACCTTTAACAAGCATCGGCTTGTCAGCTAACATCAGTCAACTACCTGATATGGAAATGATCCTAAACGTACATAGGAACTAGAAGCACTCGGAGAGCGCAGACCTCTGCCAAGGCTGATCAGTGGCCCCCCCTGTGGGCCCCCCCACACCAAGGAGGTTATGTTTTTGCCAGGGTTTGTTTGTCTGTCTGTCTGTCTGTCTCTTTGTCTGTCCGTTAGTGTGCAACATAACTCAAAAAGTTATGGACAGATTTTGATGAAATTTTCTGGTCTGCCCCGTGGGCCCCCCCACCCCCAATCACCACCAAAATTTAATCATTTCTTCCTTATCCCATTTCCAACAAACCCTGAAAATTTCATCAAAATCTGTCCTTAACTTTTTGAGTTATGTTGCACACTAACGGACAGACAAACAGACAGACAGACAGACAGACAAACCCTGGCAAAAACATAACCTCCTTGGCGGAGGTAATATTTAGTAGAATTTAAGATGAGGCAAAACTACAACAGAGAAGCAAAGTCATGGGCAGTTCTCATGGGATATGATTTCAGAAATAATAGAAATGGCCATCAAAGGTGAAAGACAAAATAATGTTTTGTCCCATTTTAATCAACTACACATCCACTATATGTGTAAAATAGAATCTTAAAGGTCAAGAAAGCTGCAGCTCGTGGTAAAGCTAGTAATGCAGCATTTAGTTCAGTGTGAGACGCCATAATGGACTGCATTTCTTATCTCACATCATACATATCATCAACAGTGAAACAGTATTACCCTGACACATGCCACCACAGTCATGTTGAAGCAGCGCTGACCACTTGAGCCATTCTAAACAGACTGGGCAGAGATTAGTTATGATAATATCCCTTCTGAAACTCTGGGGTGTGTAGTCGTTCAGTTTATGTATTTTCAGTCTGATACTTGACTTATACAACAGTTTCACAACAAACTGCAGCTTTCTTGACTTGTTATATGATCTGTTAAATTGACAACCTTACACATATAAATGATGGCATAATTCTAACAGGATTAAAAAAAAATTACTCATCTCTCACTGCTGATTGGAATTTAATTTTTTCAAGGCCCAGTGATACATTTAAGAGTGTAAATGTATGAAAAATAAGTCTATATAATCTAAAAGGCGCTGTGGCTGTACTCTATATCAGGGGTGTCAAACTCATTTTAGTTCAGGGGCCACATACAGCCTAATATGATATAAAGTGGAGTAAAATAATATGAATAATAGGATAAGAACGTTTGAGTGAAACAAGTAAATTCTGTAATGAAAGTGTTTGCATCTACGAATTGTACTTGAACATAACATGAACAAATACGAACAACCTGAAAATTCTTTAGTTAAAATAAGTGCAATGTTAGAAATATTAGGCCTCAGTTTATCATTTATACATGTGAATCACAACTTAGAGATCACAGTGGATCTACAAATACAAAAAACATTAAATAACAGGGAGAATATTATTAAAATTCCCCATACTTCTCAAAAGACATTTCAGATATTCACATTTTTTTGTAAAACGCTAGTCTGTAAATGTAAAAATTTTTGTGTAATTTTACTTTTTTTACACTAAAACAAAGACACAAATTTATAGCTGTCATTATTTATAGGTTATTATGATAGTATTTTACTGGTCTGATCCACTTTAGACTGAAATGACCTAAAAGGATTTTAACATCCTTGATTGTTAATATCTTCAGCGTAATTTTTGCATTTCACAAATTCATCCCAGGGGCCGGATTGAACCCTTTGACGGGCTGGATTTGGCCCCTGGGCCGCATGTTTGACACCTGTGCTCTATATTCTTTAACTCTGTTAAGTTCATGTCAGTGAGAGGGTTTTTTTCAGTTTGTAGATGTAATTTACGGTTTTTTTTGGTTTTTATTCAATTTAAGCAACAAAAGTACCTGTCTAGAGTTGTTTTAAGGTTAGGGTTAGAGATGTAAGTCAATGTATTATCCTCTCAACACATGGAAACACATGTGTCTGCGTGAGAAGTATGTCACAGTGGTTGTTGACCAGATGTCACTGGTTGCACCTGCTTCTTGTCATGTTACAGCCTCCTTCTATTCGAGCAAGCTGTAAGTCCTTTCACTGGCAAGAAAACCAGATTGTGGGTAGTCTAATCTTAAACTTTCTTTCAAATGATTGCTTTGGGTCAGAGAAAATTTTTCATGTTATAAC
This sequence comes from Sphaeramia orbicularis, assembly GCF_902148855.1. Taxonomy (NCBI): domain Eukaryota; kingdom Metazoa; phylum Chordata; class Actinopteri; order Kurtiformes; family Apogonidae; genus Sphaeramia; species Sphaeramia orbicularis. The sequence continues at coordinate 50,047,156 of NC_043965.1, read as the reverse complement.
AATTAAAATTATAGATCACTGAACTATGAGAATAAGTCATATGATTGAATTATGCCCAAAAGAATGAAAACACATTCATTGCAAGTGCCATGTTTTGCTGCTTAATAACATCCAACATGTCATGTACATTTAGGAAATACTTCAAATACGGTTACCGCATATTTGTTTGTATTTGTATAATTATATCACTCAGCAGGTAAAAATGAAGGCGCTTGTGAGACTGCAGCAGATCGATTTGCATATAGGCCGGTGGTTGGAATGAGTTCAAAATAACTTCCTGGAACTTCTCCATTTAGCAGGTGGGTGTGGAGCATCAACCAGATTTACCTGCTGATCACATGACCCTGGAAAGATGAGCAAAACACATTATCGCCAAAATACCGTATATATACTATGGACGACATTAACAAATAAAATTTCATCTCTCATACCCTTGGTGACACTTCCTTTTCTTGTTTCTGTGGTGTGAATGTGTTGAGTGAGCCTGATACCTCGAAACACTGGCTTTTGTTTGTCATGTTCTGTTCTCATCCTGTGTGTAATACCGACTCACACCAACGGCTGTTCACTGCAGCTTATTTTTTAAACGATAACTCATGTGCACATCAGCAGCACAGCAGTTGTTACATGCATTTAACTAGAGCTGTCTATTGACAAGAATCGAGTGAAATAACACATATGATGCAGAGGTTATGACTGAAAATATAGTGATACTGTAAGCAAAGGGATGTCTTGCGATTTAACTATGGTTTCCCTGAAAACAAGAACTGTTGCACATTTAGTACCTAGTAAAAGCCATTTATATATGCACAAACAGAGAGAGACTACATAGAGTCCATCATGTTTTTACAGTAGATTACAAAGGACTTCTTATTATCTCCATTTTATAACAGGTTGCACGTCATCATCACTATTTTCCACTATGGCGTACGAACCAGGGTTAATATCCCATTAAAGGCCCAGAACCACCAAACTGAACACTGACTCTGGCAAGATGTGCATTTTTTTTTTTTTGCATTTTTTTTTTTTTTTTGCATTTTTGCCACCACCATGAAGGAGGGTGAACTGAGCAGTGTGCAGTTGACTGCAATCTGTACCTGTACCAACACTCATGTGCTGTACATAATTTGTGGACAGCAGATCCAGGATGTCATCCACTGGTTTCTGAACCAGTGGTGGATGGTGACATAATTTTTTGGTGAGGTGTGAATATCCAAGTCAGATTTCAGGTACACTGTAACCACATACTGTATCACCACTAGGATACTTGTACATGCACAACTATTTTAAAATATTAATTTGAATTGAAACAAAAATGTGCAGTATGTGTTTTCAGTCAAGTATTTTTTATATGTAAATGTCACCTGTCTATCCTTCAAACATGCACATTTTTCTGTGACTCTTCTGTTAAAGTCAGGCATGTCCCTGACAAATGTCTTTTCCTTTTTTTTTTTTTCTCTTTTTTTTCTTCTTTATTCTACTTTATTTATGTATTTTTCATAAAGAAGAAAAAAAGACAAATGTCTTTTCCACTGATGGTATGGACAAAGCATTTAGACCAGCGGTGGAGGTAGTGTGAGTAGATCACATGGCATTAAAAAAAAAAAAAGAAAGAAAATCAATGTAAGGGCTAAAACATTTCAGCGATACCTCTCGTGCCAGAAATCAATCCCCTGACATCCTACATTGAAGCCAGTTGTCCTAACCACTCACTAGCCTCTCAGTCACTCAGTCCTGATCTAGTAATATTATGGACCTATTCATTCAGTCTATTTCTGAGGAAGGTCTTGATTCTTTTCAGGATGTGATGTTTATCCCTGTGGGTGGTGCTTTTTTTGCACCCTGAGGCTCTCCTATCTCTTGTATTGGAGGGGATCTACTGCGCACATGCCATTTATAACAACAGTATATTATGGTTAACGGAGAGCCTTGGACGCAGATTCATACACCCCAAACAGGAAACATGTGACTTGACACCTCACTAAACGACCAAAATCACTTTTAAACTACACTTGAATGCAGATTATACATGGCACTCACAGGTTGTATCATGTAATGCTCGTTTATTTAAGAATTAATGTTTTTGTAAAATTATTTTAGGTGATTCCTATCGTTTCCTTCTTCATGTGAGACCCGTGGGGTGGCACCCTAATGCCCACTGTGGAAAAGCTGCCACTGTTCTGAACCAATGTTTTGAGTCCAGTTGTTCATGATTTGACCATATTGGGTTTTTGGACTAAAGAAGTGGAGCTCCAGGGGTCATAACTGTCTACAAAGGGTCATGTATGAAATAATGCTAAATGGTAGCTTACTGACTTGGCAAAAATAGTAAACTTTATCAAACATTATGTAATATTGTCATTTTCTTTCTTTTTTTTTTTTTTGGTGAAACAGCCACTAAAGCGAACCAATCATATCACTTCCCTGATATCACAGAACACTCTTCCAATCAATGTTTACGACAGTTTGTCTTAAGGTTCTGCAGAGTGAACGTCCTTGCCCTGAAGGGAGAGATTAGTGACATGTTTAGTGAATTTGTTTATTTTTACCTCTGGTTTTGATGATAAAGAAGGAAATCATTATAAAAAGTCATGTCTGTTTGGCCCATCGCTGAGCTATATGACAGACTGTAGAGCTGCTGTTAATAGACCTTGTGTATTGCGACCCTCAAACTATCGCTTGACTCAATAAATGAATATTTAGTTACTGTTAGATCTTATCAGGTGGTGTGGCAGTTTACTAGTCTATGGATAAGATGTCATCGCTTGACAAGCGGATTTATTCGGCTAAAATCTGTAGTTTGATTGCTTGGTGCCACAAAATACTATGCACTGAACTTTTAGTCTAATTTATGTAAAGTTAATAGAATTCAAGATGACACCTTAAGCCACAGGTGTCAAACACGTGGCCCAGGAGCCAAAACCAGCCCACCAAAGTTCCCAATCCAGCCCACGGGATGAAGTTGCAAAGTGCAAGTTAGGGCATCGAACTCAAAAATAATATCATAATAATCTATAAATAATGACAACACCATTTTTTCTTGTTGATTAAGTGCAAAAAGTGTTAAATTATGAAAATATTTACATTAACAAGCTATCCTTTAACAATAAAATGTGAATAACCTGAACAAATATGATCAACCTGAAATGTCTAAAGAAAATTAAGGGCAATTTTAACAATATTCTGCCTGTTATTAAATGTTTTGTGTCTTTGTAGATCTGATTTGTAATGCATATGTATAAATGATAAGTCGAGGCATAATATTGATAAAATTGTACTTAAATTTCTTAACAAATTTCCTTTTTTCCAGGTTATTCACATCCTTTTTGTTTGGATGGTTTGTAAATGCAAATATTGGCATAATTGAATGATATTTTTTGCACTATAACAATTTGGAGTTGTCATTATTTATCGGCTATCATGCTATGATTTTACTGGTTCGGCCCACTTCAGATTAAATTGGGCTGGATGTGACCCCCGGAAGAAAATGAGTTTGACACCCCTGCCTTAAGCATATAAATTTAAGTTAAAAAAAGTTATGTTTCAGTGGAAGGGTCAAATGGCTGAAGATGGCTCACAACACAAAATGAATCATTAAAAATCTAATAGTTGTTTTAAAAGTTGATACAGGGAAATACAATAACATTGAAATACTCCAGTGTACCAAAGGCAGCATTCATGAGTTTTGCTTAATTTCTAGGTGCCACGCAGTTAACCCTTTCATGCATAGTGGTCCAGTGGACACCTATTCTCCAGCTGTTCTCTTGTATGTTCATGGGTTTAGTTGTTTTAATTCCATGTCCTCCTGAGACCCAGCATTGCATTTTTGTCCTCTGTAGGGGACAAAAGTTTGACAGTTTCACAAAAAAAAAAAAAAAAGAGCTGTTCATTGCAAAGGACATTTCATTAAAAATAAATAAATAAAAATAATTTTAAAAATGTATCTGAAAAAACTGTTGCATTATGCAGTTTCCAATCAAGATGACTGTTTAATGTAAAAAAAAAAAAAAAAAAAAAAAAAGTTTGCTTTCCTGGGTCTCAGGAGGATATCCACCAACACAGTGGATGCTCATGTATCATCTGCACTGACATTCTGACCATGACTGTAATTTTGCTGTTCTTGATAAACCTGATCTGCACTAACATGTTTGAGTGTAAATGAAATGCTAATTTTCTCAAACAAAAAGGCTTTTTTGTGTGTGTGTGTGTGTGTGTGTGTGTATTATCTCCATAACTAGTTTTAGAAAATGATAAAATGTGTGAAAACATGAGATTTGCTGCATTTAAAAAAATATAAGTATTTCATAGTTTTCACACAGTATATCACTTTTTGATGATGGGTTTTAAATATATGTTTCTTTGCTTCAAAAAGCAAATGCATATGGTCCAGCTGAGCGGACATTTTTGTAACTCTGTGAAAAACAGATTAATAAAAAAAATTCAATCACATTGTTTTTTTCATGCCAAAATAGGAATAAAAACACTCAGGCAAAAAAAAATCTTGATTAACCCTTTCATGCATGAATTATGAGAACCTTAATCAAAATTTTTTCCTGAGTGTTTTTGTTCCTCTTTAGGCATGAAAAACACAACGCAATTGAAAATTTTCTTCTGAAAAATAAATAAAATAAAATAAAAATAATCAAAAAAAAATTTTTTTTTTTAAATACATACAAAACAATAGTGAAAAAAAATTTTTTTTAAAAAATACATACAAAACAATAGTGAAAAAAATTTTTTTTATGAACCTATTTTTCATGAAGTTGCAAAAATTTCCTCTCAACTGGACACCATGTGTTTAATTTTTGACGCACAGAAACATGTATTTACTGATAAATTGTGTGAAAACTATGGGGAGGGCTTATGATTCTGGGGGTTTATGCTCAAGAGAGATCTACATAATGTTACCAATTCATGTCAGAAAAGATATGTAGTGTCTTAAAACTTTAATAAAGATATGTGTAAAAAAACAAACAAAAACAAAACAAAAACGAAAAGAACACAATCCATGAATACACAAGAGAACAGGTGTAGAAGAGCTGTGCACCGTAGTGACCAGCATACATGAAAGGGTTAAGGTTCTCATCATTCATGCATGAAAGGGTTTAATGAAGATAAAATCCTAACAGTGGTAGAGGGTCTACTGAGGGGCTTTTGATGTTCCTGAAAATGCTCTTCCATCTCTTTACAAGTGTAGTTGCAGACAGTGCTGTGTCTGTGACTCATGGATGCAATAACACATTTTCTTCAGTGTGTGTGTGTGTGTGTGTGTGTGATGGTGTAGATATCATGCAAAGGTGGGGCCCCTGTCACGAGCCCTGAGTTCGAAGTTGGTGGTAGAGGAAGGGGGAAGGGGCTGCGGCGGAGGGCTACACACGGCACATCCGAGCTCTTCCACTGACAGCTCTGAGATAAACCCACCCATCTGAGAATTCACCCCCCGTGCTGGACCGCTTTGTATTTTCGGTACAGCCTCGCTTCTTTTCCAGGCCCGAGGAGGAACCAGTTAACACTCGGGGCTCAGCTGGAGTTGAAGTGCACTAGTTTTCTTAGCGGAGGCGCGGAGTTTTTGATTCAGGACTAGTGTAGGGGGGCTACTGAATGGGAGCAGTCACTGGATTCGTGTGATTCCAACGCGAGCCGCCCAGACCACCGACCACTGTCCATCATATTTGACTTTTGGGGACATTTGGGACACATCCAGAACAAGACCACCTCTATTCCTCCTGTTGTCCCCTTCCCCTTTCCTTCCTCACGGACTCTTCGGACAGAGAAACCCTCCAGAAATGGCTCAGATACTGCCCATACGCTTTCAGGAACATCTGCAGGTAAGGCAGCGCACACAGAAAAGCCCACAGACGGATTTCAGCTCATTTGTTTTTGCGCAGCTCTTCGGCCGTGTCCATCCGCACACATACGGCACATGTCGCATTTAAATGGAATCTGAAATAGGGCTGCGGGGTGGTGCTCAATATAGCTACAGGCCTAGTTTTCTCCTGCCGGGCAGATGATGACTTGTAAAAATTGAACAGTCATATCATCCCCAGCTCCACTGCGGACCTGTGTGTGTGGTTACGCCGCAGTTTTTTCCCCAGCTGTCAGTTACCATCCAGGCGCTCGCGCCGCTGGAAACTGCGGTGTTTTGACACTTTTTGTTGCAGACAACTGAGGTCAGCTGTTCATGGTAACACTGAAACTGAGACCTGAATGGCACTAGGGCTCAAGCTTTGTGGCTACCATGTTGTCATGTCTTGCAGCAACATATTCCGACTTTGGAGCCTTCAACAACGCCGGCTTTGGCCTGGGTTTACCCGCACGAGTATGGTTTGTGTACAGCATGAGTTCCAAACGGACACGGCACTGATAATATAGGCTAACTAAATTAGACTCCTGCAGTCTTACTTATATGTAAAAATGTATTTTTCATTCACTCTGCTGTAAGAGCTAAGTCCAGGTAACTGTAAGTGAGCCATAATGCAGCCTGGAACATGATAATGCATTAAACCAAACCCATTTCAGTGCAGTTTAATTGATCTTAGTTTAGTTCAGTTCAGTTTAATATATGTAGTGGCAGATTTCAACAAAAATTACCTCATTATTACCATGTAAAGGCCAAGGCAATACAGTTTAATGTCAAGTTGACATCTAAATATTATCTATAACATACTTGTATGTTGTTCTAGTGCTAGCAGAATGTGCAGTTTCCATCATAAAAAAATCATTGAGTTCCACAGATCCTGTAGTTTATTTGGCAATCTTTCAGTGGGCAAAACCCTAACTTAATAAATAAATATCCTTAGAAAATCTAAATGACCAGGCCAGTTAACTGTTTTATCTGAGGGGGACTTATCTCTACCATGACTGCCTTTTCTCCCTCTGTTCGGACTTTGATAATAGTTGTCCCATAACAGTCCCTGTTCTTGGTGTCTTGCAACCAAAGAGAAACTTTGTGACGCACCCCTCTCGCCTGTAGCCTGTTGTTATGGTAACAGCAGGCAGTGAAATGGCCTTTCACTAGGAGAAAAAAAGCACACAACCCCCACTCCTTTTCCTCTGGCCAGTAGCCCCCCTTTCTTCAGCCAGAGATCCTTTATCCACCAAACTGTGCCGGCCAAGAGAACTTCACGGGCTAACGGGTGCTTCCTCTCCTCCCTAACAGCACTCTGCTCTGCTGTAGCTCATGATGGAGGGCAGTGCAGCACCTGGCAGTGTCTGGGGTTATTAGTTGGAATTGCTCTCAACAGCACATACCTTTCCCTTATATATCTGTAGAAAGTCTTGCCTGTAGACAGTGATAAGTAGCAGACTGATTTACATTCCGCCTTCTAACAGTGAAATCCCGGCTGTGCCCCAGTCGTATCCCCCTGTGAATCTAGGTGGCTCCAGCAGAGTGAAAAATGCTTGGAATTTGCAAACCCAGGACTTTGGGCCTCAAGTTGTTTAGTTTTTTTCCTTGGTCTGGTATTTACAGCTCTCTGTCTACAGTTTGGGCTTAGGTTCAGGAGTGCAACCAGGTCTATCTTGAGGAAGGGACCAGCTTGTTGAGCTGTGCCTCAAAACTGAATTGATGAGCCAAGCAAATGATCCTGATATCTGTTTATAACAATTACAAACACTTCTATATACTCATGTGCTTAAGACAGCTACAGAGGACAAAGTCTGAGTCTCAGAGCTGCTGTTTTGGCAGAGTGAACCAGTGCTAGTCCCTCCCTCACTCCTCATCAGTTTCCTAAACTCAGACTGTTCTTGTGAAATCATAATTCATCATCACTTTCTGTAAAATGCATAATTTTACTCAATGTAACTGTAATCTTTAATGGCATCCCATCCTCCTTACTAACATTTAACTGTTTTTTAACAGTATTTAACCTTGCTTATTTTCCTTGTCTGTAAACTTGTTTTATGCCCAAGCCAAGTCATGTAGATTTTCATCAGCGATGATGGTGAAAGCGATAACTCCCATGATCCTATTCTACTTTACAGTGTCATCTATGTCTTAATTGAAAGACCCCAAGTGTAAGAAATTACATATTGTATGTTTAACAAAATAGCAACTAATGTACACTCAAATTTCCCTTCCATAAGTGAAAGCTGTTCATTTGGGCATTAAATCAAACAAGTAATAGTATCACATCTCTCACAACTGAAAGCTGAAATCAGCCTTTTGCATTTTGTGCAAGCGTCTTTGATTATTGTCTGAGGTTGTTAAACAGTGGCAAAAGTTAAATGGATCTCAGTGTAGACTATATCACTAGTTATATTTCCATATGGAAACATGAAAACACCGTTTCCCAATATGTTGTGATATAGTGAACATTTACCTCACATGACTGATGTGATGTTTCCACTTGAAGTGAAGAAGGAAAAACTATTTCTACCACCTTCCTGTATGTTTCCATAAATCAGGAAAACATAGCAGTTAGTTTCACCTTCCATTCAACATTTTCTTCTTCTTTTCAGCAGGTTTAAAATTACTTGTTTTTTTCTGATTCATGGAATCTACTCCTACTCTGGTTCTTAAAATCTGGTTCAACACAGCCTGTATGCAGCCGACTTCATTTGCTGTTGATGAAAATGAGCCTAATTCAGCCTTTCCTTTTATTTCCTTTTCTTGTGACATTAAAAAAAGATTATTCACAATTATGTGGAAACATGTTTACCGTGGCCTTCAAACCATGCCTGAGCTTGGTGGCAAAAGCACACAAAGATAGAGAGTGGTTCACTGAATTATGAAAGTGTTAAAGTGAGAGTCATTTGCAGCTTGTGTGGCTTTGCTGTTGGCTGTCTGTGCAGCAGCCTACGTACTGTAGCAGCTTGTGTAAGTGCAAAAATGTTCTGCAGCTATAAAGTGCCTGAACATTGTCTTGTTTAGTTTACATAGAGGGGATCTAACTCGCTGCCTTGTGGCTGTTCACAGCATCCTGCTGCGCCGTTACATGTACACTGATGAACCCACGGCATCAGATGTAATAAACAGCTGAGGGTAGGTAAGCAGGTCAATTTGAGTCCAGCAAATCACATTAGGAGAGGAAGTAGGATGGGGAAATGATTTCATCACTCTCAGTCGAACAGAAACACATCTGCGACCCCGAGCGTGACTGGCACAGAAGAAGATGAGCGTCTGCGTTCAGTCACCAACAGACAGTCATGAATGCATGTATAGAGAAGTGATTCACGTGTACAATAAGCACATTGTCTTTTTCTTTAAGGAGTCATTGACTCCTTCAACTTATAATGATCTTAAATACCTCAATGTACAAGAGGCAACATTTTCTATCTTTTTGTTGCATTCTTCGGGTTTATTTTGCTTTTATTAATCGCCTCTTGGACTCAAAACCCTCAGCTGCTGATGCAACGGTGTCAGCGCCCCAGCAATGTGTCCACCCAGGCTATGACTCATCAAATACCGTCAGCGCTGTGTCATCAGTGAAGTTCTGCTGCCTTCGTTGTTGTGATATTAACACTGATCTTTGGAGTAGTCATCTTAAATGGAAGATGACTTAGAGCAGATCAGTTACAACAGGTAATTTGTGGATCAGTGGAGACAGGAGTTTGTAGTTGGAGTGTGATTTCAGTGGAATCTCGTACTAAGAAAGTGTGCTGGGGGGAGGTTTCTTCTGGTGACTCAGTTGCCCCACCCTGAACTGTACATTGTCTAAGGCCTGTTTTCCTAGAAATGCACTGCATATACATAACGCTCATCCCTTCTTTCTCATTTCTCGTACAAGGAGTATGTGTCACTCCGGCTTCTTTTCCTCTTTTTGCTTTTTTTGCAGGATGCTGGACAGTACTGTGTCTCCTCCTTTCATTTCCATCCTTATCTTTCCTCCTGCTATCTTTATTGTGGTTTTCCTCCCCCTTCCTGTTCAGAAATAGTTTTGGCAGTCCTGAGGAGATGCAGCATATGGCTCTAATCCTCCCTCAGGTCTTCTTCAAGAAGCTTTTTTCCAATGTATTAACCCATAATTTCACAAAAAGCAGTTGTAGCCTAAATTTACAAAGGGTTGTAAATACTTAATCCTTAGTAGTAAAGCAGTTACGGGGTTTGTCTGACAATGATATGTACTTCAAGCTGCCAGTTGTGTTTAAAATCACATTCAGCGGCATTAGGTGAAATGGATAAAATGCAGTACACACTTTTGTGATCCTTTATTAAAGTAAAAGAAATGATAGAAGATGATGAAAGTATGCCACTACAAGTTAAAGTTATGTACATCATAAAATAGTTTAATTATTATCACCAAAATGCACTTCAAGTGTGAAAAATCCCAGTAGTCACTGAGCAGTAAAAGGCTCCCTGTCACTGTTTCACTGTCACCCACAGTATCATGGTTTTGATTACTGATTCATGCACATGTAGGGCTGGGCGATATCTGGGAAAAAAATCATATCATGATAATTTTTTCATATCAGACTATCGGTATCTATCACAATATAAATCAAATCACTATTTTTGCCAAGGTTAAATTTATTGTTACTCATAAGTTAGTTGTAAAGAATTCAGAAGGTTATTTTTGATTTAAATATGATTTATTCTCTGTCAGGTTGAACATGACAGATGTGCTAAAGAACATTGTACAACTGTTTCAGATAAATAAAACAGGCACATATATTTAAAACTAAACTAAAAGTCTGACTAGCAGGAAAAAGCTTTCAGGTTTTAAAAGAGAACACAAACAAAACAGACCATCTTCACCAAACAGTACCGGGGTATATACGTGGGGGTGCTTTCCATAACCGCTGTAACTACCATAGCTGCCATAAAAGGAAAGTGAAACTTAACATGCTTTGAATGTCCAACTACCGGCTTCTGTGCCTCTGTTGTATGCCGGAACCAAAATGGTTCTCACCCTACTTTTCAGTAACCTGGTCGCCCGAGTTCAGTCACATTTTCTTCTGAGGGAAAACTCATTACCTCCCGCTGCAGCCCAAACATTAGCGTGTATGCTGCGGCTGCTCTTACGCCTGTGCTGTGTGCGTCAACCTAACTTGACGTGGGTCTAGCACGATTGGTTCGGTGCGACGCTACTTAATTAGGATTGGCTGTTCTTACGTCTGTCAAAACATGGATGAATGAATTCTGTCAAAATTGTATCAAGCATGGCTCATATTTCTGTTTCAGTTTTTATTGTTTTGGGTTTTTTTTTGCATTGCTGTCCATGTAAAACATGCTGTATAATTACTCAGAGGCCTGGGCTGGCATCTGAATAATTAATTAATTCATTAATTTTATGCCAAATATTCTTTAGCCCTCATCATTTTTTGTATTTAAAGACATAAAACAGAAAAGGAGCTGTTTTAGAGTGGAAGAGTGTTTCTTTCTTCTGTCCATCAAAATAGTTCCAGAAGAATGAGTTGAAGTGTGAGAATGACAGATATGTGATGCGATTCATGTTGCATTGCATCCAGTGCATTATATTTACTTGACAGATAATATGACTATGGGAGTAGATTTTATTGTACAATTCTATATTGTGTCATACTGGCGCCAGATACTGGTATTTTTACTCAAACATATAGATGCTCTATACAAATTGTGTTGCTAGTTTGACTCACCAGTCACTACTACTTGGGATGATGGCACACAGACACTGAACACCCTCACGGGATAAATAGAGTTAATCTTTTATTATTTGTCACGGGGGCTCCATTCCATGTGTGTAAAAAAGACACTAAACTAGAACTTGATGCACTTTTTGTACTCAGTTACTCAGTTTCTAAATTCAGTGAAACTAACAGCACAAGGCACAGAACTTTTGCCTTTTTAGATATTTCTTTTCATCTTTAGTATCATTGTCATGTATCATAGATAAGTGTCTTGCAGTTTATCAAATATTAGAGGGAGAATGTGAGAATGTGAGAGCGAATGAATAATGGGTCAATAATGTAAAGTGCTTTGGGTGTCTAGAAAGGCGCTATATAAATCCAATCCATTATTATTATTATTATTATTACAGAATACCTGTACTTGGTATCATATGTATTTTGAGTCACTCTGAGACTTAATTCCACCTCTAATAGTTTGCAGTTTTAAGACCATGACTACGTAGCACCTACTTAAAATAGTCAATCAGTTTTATGCTTATCTTAAGTGAAATGTACAGATCCTTTCACTGCTATCCAAGGTTTTCGATCCTCATTTGTCTTTGTAGGCTGTTTTAATGCAGGACTTGTGTAAAACAATCTGTATTTTTATGCAGAACACATCATGTTTTACACTGGCAAACTTTAGAAATACTACATTTCTCTGAATCCCAAATATCTATGCTAATGGTGGACTGGTACATCCTTCCTGTTTTGTAGATGACATGAGTTAAATGGCTCAGCAGTCGTGCTGGGCTCTCCTTCTCTACAAGCCAAATGTGGGATAGTGCTGTCCTTGTGATGAGCGTCAGGATTCCTTTCCGCTTGCCTCAGACTGAATAATGCAGTCAGTTCAGTCATCAGAGGGAGAGAGCGTGTTTTGGTCTGTCCTCGCAGTTCACACTTAGTTTGACAATGTGCACAATAATTCCCCTGTTCAACAGCCCAAAATACAAGGTGGAAGTTTTCAGGTTTTTGTGTTTATTAGTTCTGCTTTGATTTGACAAAGCAGATGTTGACATCTGCTCGGTCTTTGTGTCCTCATGCGTGTTTTGACTTTTGTTAAAGCTTTAAATGTATTCCTGGTTTAGCAGTTCCCTTCAGAGAAACCTATCTAGTGTTTAGTGTCATTCGGGCCATGATGATAATTCAACTGTTTGTTTTTTGGGGTTTTTTTTTTGCAGCTGGCTGCTAAGATAGTGGAATAAATGCAGTGTCAGGACCTACTGAATTATATAGGCGTGTATATATAGTTTAAGATAAACTGTGTTGAGTTCACGTCCTGTTTGGTACCCACGCTTGTTCCCTGATTTTCTGCACCACCAGACCTCCTGTCTGAAAAACAACCTTTAAGAATATCCCTGGAAAATTAGAGCAGACCTGCTGCTATTTTAATCGAAACACTGTTTTGCTTGACCACTTGCTGTTTTTTCCCTTTAAGGCAAATGTCAGCTGCTGCCATGTTTATTTTCCCACTGCATTTTTTTTTTGTTGTTGAGAGAGATGGAAACATGATTCACTCTAACACTCAGTTTAGATATTCTATTGCAAACTGAGTTTTTCATTCATTCGTAATATTGGAATCTGTTGGCAAACTATTATAGTGATGTTTTTTTTGGTCAACAACACCAAATCTGTAGTTCTTTACTTAATTTTTTTTAGTCAATATTGGCCAAACCTTTACAGTAAACAGTGAGGACTCTAGTTGTATTGTTGACCCTCCTGACTCCATATAAATATGTAAAATACAGCATGTATTACATATGCATTTATGTTTTGATATTTCTGACAGATTTACTTAAAATTTTAGTTTACTCCTTATCGATACGGACCACTAAATCACATCTGTTGATACTTTTTTGGCCTTTTCATGGACTTTAGTGCCGTGGAATTGGTTTCAACATACCAAACAGTAAAGCAGGTGGACTGGGGACTACTGTTCTGAAGTGATATTCGTAAGGGAAATTAAGTCATTCATTGTGTTGGTTAAGTCACCATGAAGGCACTGTCGTTTAAGTATCTATTTATTGTCAATATCATTGTTTCTGTAGCTGAAATAATTCTATGGGTAACCATTAAGTAAGTAACCATTCAGATCATGGGGCTGGACGGGGGCTGCTATGATTGTTTGACAAACTAATGGAGAATATGTGTGATTGGTTGTTCACTGTACACACAGAGCCCGTACATCATTCAGAAACAGCACATTTCCGTGTGTCCAAGAATTGTAAGCAAAAGAAGACTGATTTCTTTTGTAGATTAGTTGGAAAATGAGAACTGGAGGAGCTTCTCTTATATTAAGCAGGAAAAAGTTGTAGAATGACATGATTTTAGTTATCTCAGTAGACCTTGTACATTCCATGATGTGACTATTCTGCACGTCCACTTTGTAGTGATGACGCTGAAAGAATTGTGCACCTCCAGTTAATGGATTTATTAAAAACACATAAACAATATCTTTGTCAAAGACCCTGCAAAATTAGCAAATACTTTTAACAATTACTTTTTAAACAAATTGATTATGTTGATTTTTGTCATTTTCTTATATTAAATTAGCAATTCTTCTCTGTGACAAAATTAGTAAGTGCGAGTGTTTTATATGCAGACGTTGTCGAAAACTTGTAAGAAAGAACTCACTCTTTCTAATTTTGTAGCAAAGAAGAATTGCTAATTTAATATTTTTTAAACAGTGTGCTAGAAATAACAAAACTCTTCACTCCCTCAACCATTTTGCCTTGTTTGATCATGACCAGCCCATTTTTCATCTGGAAAAAAAAACAGAATGGGAAGTGTCAAAAAACATTAGATCACTAAAATGTTCTAAAGCCAATGACATTTATGGTATTGATACAAATTTTATGAAAGTAAATTCAAGTGCTTTAATATAGCAAAACCGTTTCTTTAACATGGACAATGGCTACAGTGATGTTTATTTTTTAATCTGGCTCTAAAACTCAGGAAGCCAAATACTGGCCAATAGGTGTCCTTCCAATTTAATCCAAGGTAGCTGAAAAATGGGTTGGAAATCTGTTGATCACACACTTGGATAAAGGATTTACTGCTCTTCACCCAATGCAGTTTGGGTTTAGGGCCCATCATTCAACTGAGTCAGCAAACTGCATGCTCACTGAAAAAAAAAAAGTTTTTGTTGGATAAATATCTCTGTGTAGGAGCTGTATTCCTTGACTTTAGGAAGGCATTTGACACCGACAACCACCAGGTTCTTCTTAAAAAAACTTAGATTTTTCAGTATTTCTGATGACACTGTACAGTGGTTTAAATAATATTTATCAATGAGAACACAATGTGTAACTGTTGACAGTGTGAAGTCATCCTCCCTAGGTTGTCCAGTCAGTGTCCCACAGGGTTCAGTCCTTGGACCTCTGTTTTTTTCACTGTAAATACATGACCTTCCGGGTGTTTGCCCTAATCTCAACATTCAGATGTATGTGGATGACGCTGTTATTATTACTCACACAAGTGACAGTATCTCATCCAAGCTTATAAATGCCTTAAATAAGTTAAATAACTGGCTCAAAGATAATTGCCTTATGCTCGACACAGAAAAGACATTTAACATGATGTATCCCAAAAGACCTATTGAGAATGACTGCATTAATGTATGTATAGGAAGTGAGGCACTTGAAAGGGGGACCCATTTTGAGTACCTTGGAATAATTTTGCACTCCAATCTAACCTTTAAAAAACATATCAAAAAAGTTATCAACACTATAAAATTTAATCTCCAATTTTTTTTTTAACAAATCTGGTCTTATATTTATAGTCATATCAACACTACATGATCTTTTTTCATATTCAGTACTGCTTCACAATATGGTCACTTGCAGGTGTCAACTGCACTGAAACCTGTTGTACAGCTTTATAAAAAAGCCATCAAGGTGTTTGCCAAAAAACCTTATTCAATTCATCACTGTACAATTGTTGAAAAATATAATATGTTAAATTTTGAAACCCACCTGTCTTATCTAGTCCCTCCAAGGTTTGCCCCCCCCACGCCCTGGGAAGAAATTATTAGATGAATTATTAGACTGCGAGGTGCTGTTCAGACGAATTAAAACAGGTCAAAACACCATCTCGGTTATAGGCAATAAGAGGTGGAATAGTCTTCCAACAGCTATTCCACAAATCTCCACTTTTTCTACATTTAAAAAAGAGCTAAAAAAAAAAAGGTTAAAATCTAATCAAACCTGTGAACACCTGTGATGTCTGATAAGCATTTCATTTACATCCCAGTAGTTATTCTTTGTGGCAGATTTATACTGTATTTATTGTATTAACAATGTATTGTATGATGCACACTTTTATATAGTAATGTGCTGTATACACTGTATTGTCTTGTTTGTTTGTTTAGTCTGTCTTTAAATGTTGAGGACTGGATGGAAAATAGCGTCCAGCTAAATCCAACATATTTACATTTATGTAATGTTTTTTTTTGTACTGAGTGTTCAATAATATACATTGTTCTCATCAAATAAATAAGTAAATAAATGAATAAGCAAATGCTCATAATAAGCCTGAAACTGCAGAAAAAAGTTAGTGTTGCAGTTAAGACCTTGTTTCTCCACAGTTGCAGAACCTGGGAGTGAACCCAGCGAACATCGGGTTCAGCTATCTAACCATGGAGTCAGACAAGTTCATCTGTGTTAGAGAGAAGGTGGGTGAGCAGAACCAGGTAGTGATTGTGGACATGTCCGACCCCACCAACCCCATCAGGAGACCCATATCTGCTGACAGCGCCATCATGAACCCCGCCAGCAAGGTCATTGCCCTGAAAGGTAGAGTGAGTATGGCATACAGCTTCACATTTAGCAGCTGCACCACTAGCTCTGACATGACAAATACTGTGTTGCTGTGAGAAAACCGTTAGCTGTTATTATTAGTGGATGATGATGTTATTGTTTACATTTTTAGAATAAGGTTTGGATGGCATCCACATTGTTTTTGTCTTAACTTTTAACAGATCTGTTAGTATTGCTGTGGGAATGCCACAGTCATGTGATGACTAATCCTCTGTCGGTGCTGTAAATATGTAGAGTGCACTCGGTTCTATTTCCTCAATGTACTAAATTGGTTGTGCAAATTGATTTTCTGCCACTGAAACTAGCCCTTAGAGCACAAACACAAGCGCTGATCAAGATGATTTGCCTGTAATGCTTCTCTCACTCACTGCCCTCCCTTTACCCCTCGAGGATCTAATGCCCCTGTTTGCCCTTTTTCCTGTGTTCTATCTTTGTCTTCTTACCTGATTGACACTTTGCTTTTTCTCCCTTGCTTTCTGTCATTTCTCAGACGGTGAGTTGCTCTCTGTCTGTCTTTCTGTCTGATACAGTAGCCATGTCTCTCATAAAAGCTTTCCACATCCCCCCATTCAAGTACACAGAGCTGCTAATCAATTAAAGCATACGGCATTTGCTTAGATATAACTTCCATTACTAGAGAACTCCTGCAGTATCACACCCCTTCTCTGACACAACCTGCTAGCACATCCTGCTTTTATGAGAACTAAACATGTATTAGCATGACTTGAATGCCAGTAGAATGTGTGTGTGGTATGCATCATCAGATACTACACACTGAAAAGAGTTAGGCCTTTTGTGAACAGGTACAATCAGTCAAATCAACCTTCAGAATTTCTTTTCACTGCACATAAAGGATGTCATTGTTTTATCAATAAGTGTGTGTGCTGATAGCAGTCTGCAGATCAGCCCTAGTAGTCATTTGAATCATGCATTACCTCATCTGTTTGTTTCTATGTAAACCATTTGTTTTTATTCATAGTCTGTGTATAAAGATGGACAACATGACACTAGTTTCTTTTGTTATAGAAAAGTGAAGGAAAAGTATTTTCATTACCTGAGGTGCCACATGACTTTTTAATTTTAATATAAGACCTTGTACTAGTTAACACTGGATTTCAGACTCTGGGAGACTATATAAAAAAAGTAGATGCAGCTACTGTGATGTCACCCATTCATTTTTGGACTCCTGTTTTGAAGCCTCAGCTTTGTAATTTCAACATTGCCCTGTGCTTGGAGCCAGAATGACCATATTTGAACAAAAGAGCAGAGCTCGGGATGTGGGAAAGGGTCATTGATTGAATGTACCAAACTAACTGTACCACCAACACTGCCAATCTAAATGTCACAGAACAATTTCAGCAACTTGCTAACAGTTACCACATAAAGCTGTGTTTACACAACTTTTGACATTACTGTTATCAGAATTTAAACCTTTGAATTCTATTAGTTGACCAAATTGGCAGTAAAGAATTAAAACCACTGTTAGCTGACGTACCTAGATGATGCTTACAGGCTGTGTTATAATGTTCTGATAAACTTGACAAATTATTGGAGTTATATGTTGGCAGTCTTGTATCCAGGTCTCTTAATACATCCTCAGTTGTTTTCTCCTGCATGTCTTGATAGCGATTGGTCATTCAGTTGTCAATCACCAATTTTTATATCATCACATGTTTCGCCAAAAATGATCAGAAAGATGATGACAGAATGAACATAGATGTAGGTATGTGATGTGTCATGTCCATGGACTGATGTGGGGGGTGGTTATGTTTTGGTTTCACTTTATATAGTCTATTACTTTAGAGTTCTGTGTAGGACTGTTGTAATAACACAATTCCTCAGCATAAAAGTTTGATTATCGCTACAAAAATTACTTTCATAAACCTGTTTCTTTTATAGTCGAAGGTTAGTTTCACTAACCAAAGGGCAGAGAAGTTGTTAAGCCATGAACAGAAACCTAGAACTTTCTTTACAACAAAATAAACTCCATCCTCTTTCTGTTGTAGTGACTCTGTCATATAGTTGTAGTTCAGTTTGCTCAGATCTTAAAATCTATTTCCACTGCTACTTTGGTTCAGCCAAGGTGGAAAAATTATGTTTATTGCACTGAAAAATTCATTGCTTAAATGGTTCCGATAAAAACACTGAGACCTCATAAAAAGACAGTAACATATGGAAAAGACATTTGAAAGAAAAGAGTTGAATATTCTGAAATGATGATTAAATTCCTTTTATCTCCACTTGTCTGTGATAGTAGCAGATATCATAGAGTGGTAAACCACATAGCTGCTCAAGCTTAGACGTAGACGAAATCTTTTCTTCTGTATGTAAAGTTGTTACCTGTGTTTTAATAAAATGTAGCAGTGGTCAGTGAGAGTATAGTTTAGGAAGAGAGAGAACAGAGGAGCAATAATTTAATGACACTGAAGTGTGATCATTTTAAGAAAAAGACAAAACAACAACTTTTTACATTATTAATCCTTACATTATTACGTTATAACTTCTTACATATACATTGTCTTTGGATTAATTGTGCATGGTAAGGATGTTTCCAGTTCATGAAATGCAGTGCTCAATTTCGAATCACCAGCCCAGCTTTAAAAGTGCAGCTCAAGGTATCGCTTATATTTTGCTAACTTTAAATTATAAGAATATAAAACATGATTGAGTTTAATGTGTGTTGTCTGTGCAACTTACTGTCCGGCATCAGTTACTGACTTCCATCCACTCTTCCACTTTACTCCCTTCAGCTGCCAAGACGCTGCAGATCTTCAACATTGAAATGAAGAGTAAGATGAAGGCTCACACGATGACAGAGGAGGTCATGTTCTGGAAGTGGATATCGGTCAACACCGTTGCTCTGGTAACGGATACAGCTGTGTATCACTGGAGCATGGAGGGGGATTCCCAACCAGCCAAAGTATTTGATCGGCACGCTAGTCTGGTTGGATGTCAGATCATTAACTACAGAACTGACGACCAACAGAAGTGGTTACTGCTGATAGGGATATCTGCTCAGGTATGAACACAGTCATGTTTACTCACGTCTCATACAGTACAAGTGCAGGTGGCAGAAAATGAAGAATGTGGAATGTGAGTTATTAGCTCTGTGATTCCTTATCTATTTGTGTATAGGACAAAGGAAAGTCAACTCTCTCAGCTCTAGTGTCTTTTTGTGTGTGTGTTTTGCAAAAATCAAGCCAGATAATTTGATTGAATTTATTCCACTCAAGTTTCTTCTTTTTTTCCTGCAGCAAAATCGTGTGGTTGGGGCCATGCAGCTGTATTCTGTTGACAGGAAGGTTTCCCAGCCCATCGAGGGCCACGCTGCTGCCTTTGGGGAGTTCAAAGTAGAGGGAAATGCCAAACCATCCACTCTGTTCTGCTTTGCTGTGCGCTCCCAGGCTGGGGGAAAGGTGAGGGCTTCTAGATAAGATACATACTGTAAATCAGACTCATGATGATATCAGTTTATTTAGTCTACTGTCTGAACAAAGTCATGCCACACAAAAGGTTTATTTGTCTCACAGATGGCAACAGCAGTAGCCAGACTTTATTAGAAGTGTTTCTTACTTCTAATAATACCTCTGATATCTGTGAACTTGATATTTCAGGAATACAATAAGGAAAATTCTTTAAATTTTCCCAAATGTTCATCTGGATTGGAGGTTGAACTAATTTGGAGGTCAAAGGTCAACATTACCATGGCCTTCCAAAACTTATTATTAGCCATATTGCATATGTTAATAAGTATATCACACAGGTAAATTCACAAAATGAACACAAAGTATTTCAACTCAGTTGGCTGATATGTGTTATAACCTAGGGTACAAACCTAGTGCACGGGGGAGGTTTGGGGGGTCTGGTTCTAGTGCCACATCAGCTGGTTCAAATTTCCAACCCTCTTGGAACTGGTTCACTTTTCCATGGACAAAAGATTCACCGTAGGGAAATGTCAGTAAGTTGTTAGTATAAGTTGGTAGGTGACATTTGCAAAGGTAACATTAATACTTGACCATAGGTCATGGAGCAGAAGCCTGTTGAAAATAAGTGACCTTGACCTACTTTTTTAAGGGCAAATGGCCTTGTGCAGTTATAATATCTGAGTACTTTCAAATATAAATATGTATGTAATAAGTTTTACACAAAGACAATCTAACCCAAAATATAGGGCAGTAACTTTCAGCAGAATCTTACACTATATTTGGCTGTGGAGGATTAAAAGTGTGCAGGATGTTATGTTTTCTTCTTTGGATTACGCATGCTAGATTGTACCTGGAAACTTTTGCTTTACTTTTTTGTTGGTCTACCCTAATGTTGCCAACTCTATAAAACAGTCTCTAAGTCTGTGTTCACATGGCAGGTTTTAATGCTCAATTCTGATTTTTTACTGAGGTATGATTTTTTGCGTGGTTATTCAACTTAAAATTCAAATGCGACTACCTTCAGACTCATGTGTGAACAGTCTATGGTCCTGAAGTGACCCACAAATGCAGATGAAGATGTGACATCACACAAAGCACACTGTGTTTACAGAAGTAAATGTGGATGTTTGCCGGTTCTGGCCTCCTCCAGTGCAGAATTGCAGTGTTTCTCACGGTTCATAAAAGTCAGATGAAATCCTACATGACTGTTCTGATTGAAGTCACGTGGCAAAACATCAGATATGTATCCAATTTAGGACCAGATAGTCTTCTGGGTCCGATCAGAAAACCATCACATTTTTGCTGTTCCAAAAAATGCAGGTCACATATGGGCAAAAAGTCTGATTTGGGTCATCTTTACCTGCAGTGTGAACGTGGTGTAAGTGCAGACTGCAAGTTTTTCACTTGAAAGGATTCACTGGACTTATATGTCAATATAGTGTTAAATTCCATTTCACCAAAAGATACAGTCTGGACCGACATGGATGTAAACTGTGGAGGTGGTAGTTCTAGTTTTATGAATGATCTCTCCTATGCTCTCTAACACATTCCTCTTTACTGTGTAAATTTGCATACTGTGGTCACTTCTTTATGTGTATCTGTGCTTTGTGTTACAGTTGCATATCATTGAAGTCGGTCAGCCAGCTGCAGGAAACCAGCCATTTGCCAAAAAAGCAGTGGATGTATTCTTCCCTCCAGAGGCCCAGACCGACTTTCCTGTAGCCATGCAGGTGAAGAACAGTCCCTGGTATTAATTCATTCTGTTAAGTGTAGGATGATTTCTGAAGAATAATTCCTTTCTCTGATGTTTTTCCTCAGATTGGCAATAAGCATGGTGTAATATATCTAATCACAAAGTATGGTTACATTCACCTCTATGACCTGGAGTCTGGAGTGTGCATCTACATGAACCGAATCAGTGCGGAGACTATCTTTGTAACTTCCCCTCATGAAGCCAGCTCAGGAATCATTGGTGTCAACAAGAAGGGACAGGTGAGAAACAAGTTATAAACAGGATAACAGTAATTTTTTTCCCCCCCAAACATTATAAAAAAGATCTGCTGCACATGGTTAAGTTGAAAATGTTTTTCTTCCACTGGCTGCTATGCTGCCTTCCTTCCTTCCTTTATTGACTATTCATTAGGGGTGCACCTCACTTGGTTCCTGACGAATCGATTTGATTCAGATTCAGAGGGTTACGATCTGATTATAAACAATTATGGATGCACCCCGCAGTTAATTAATATTTTTCTCACTGTATGACAAGTATGTGCTGTTTTTTAAAACTAAATGCATTTCTAATGATCTATAATAAAAACAAGCTGATGAATTTGCTTCCATTATCTTTTACTGAGACAACAAAAATGTGTCAGCTGGAAGGTTATACATGTACCTGGTAACACTGGATTGCAAAGAACCAACAGGAAGATGAACATGCTTAATCATGTTCGTTGTGTTCCTAAAATACTTCATTGGTGCTTGACACATCCTGTAAATATTGTCGCTTTTGTCCAGTTCCCCTTTCCCCTCGACTTCATAGAAACCAAAATGATTCCATATACTGGCTTTTAAGTGAGTTCTAGGCACCACATGGATTGTTTTTTCTGCCATCTTTTTGTTTCGTGTGTGTCGCTGTAAACTGTTCGGGGTGGCACAGCAGTCACAATTTAGTTCTGCCTTTTTAGTTACACTGTCAACATTATTAAAATAACATTACACTCAGAGCATCGATTTTTGACATTTCTGCATCAATCCATAATCAGGCACGTCTGCATCATGATGCATCGAAGAATAGGTTTTTTTCTGCATCCCTACTATTCATGTATTTCCACCCTTTTCGTTGTAGGTCTTGTCAGTATGTGTTGAAGAGGAAAACATTGTCAACTATGCCACCAACGTCCTGCAGAACCCAGACCTGGCCTTGAGGATGGCTGTGAGGTCAAACCTGGCTGGAGCCGAGGAGCTCTTTGCCAGGAAGTTCAACACTCTCTTTGCACAGGGAAGTTACTCAGAAGCTGCAAAGGTGGCTGCATCAGCACCCAAGGTATGTCTGTAACCTATACTGCTGTGAAGTGTTGGCCCAAACCATAAACATCTGTGTGCTGGAAAACAGGTTTAGTTTTGTTATATGAGGCATTCAAGATTTTTTTCTGGTTAGAAATGATATTCAGGCTGGAAGATTTAGGGAATAATGTTTGCAGAAATGGAATAAATGAAGTGTTTATATCTACAGAGGGATTCGATCCTGTTCCATAGTGTTTCTTGTTATGCCTCTGTGTTTCTACTGTAGCTCAAAACAGACAACACAGAAACTGCCTGAAAGAAATAATCATTTTACATTTATTGTTATAATTATTACTGACCTCTTCTTTCAAAGGTAGATGCTATTTCAGCAATGTCTCTGTAGATTCTTACATTTTCCATAAATCTGTATTCAAGCCTTTCATGACCTTGTTTTACTTGCTTAGTCTTTTATACTTGATATATAGTATTTAATTTTTTATTGGACTGTCTTCTCTCTGTAGCACTTCGAGATTCTGCTGAATGAAAAGTGCTTTATAAATGCAATGTTGTATTATTATTATTATTATTATTATTATTATTATTATTATTATTATTATTATCATCATGATGTTAAAAATTGTTTGTCCTTTCAAACACAATGTGAGCTTTGGTTTTGGTCATATTTCTCTAACCCAGCCTTGTAACCTGTGGGTTTATGTAAATACACAGAGCTGACTGGAAGGAGGCCATGTGTTACAGGCTTTGGTAAAAAAGCAGTTAAGACACACATTCTGTGCAGTATACATGTAAATGGAATATGCTGACTGTCTTTCAAGTGTCAAATTCAGAATATTGTCATATTCTGAATAAAAATGGAATATTATTCACACGTAAACACAGTTACTATGCACACACACTGGAGTAATTATGAATTTGTACTTGAGAAAATTCAGCAGACATCTTGATATAGTTATTTATATTCTCTTATTTTGTCTTTATCCATAACTGGGATGTTTTCCTTGCCTCAGGGTATCCTGCGGACGGCTGAGACCATCCGTAAGTTTCAGAGTGTCCCAGCACAGCCGGGTCAGGCCTCTCCTCTGTTGCAGTACTTTGGTATTCTGTTGGATCAGGGCCAGCTCAACAAGTTTGAGTCCCTGGAGCTGTGCAGGCCTGTCCTCCAGCAGGGTCGCAAGCAGCTACTGGAGAAGTGGCTGAAGGAGGACAAGGTACAGCCGGAGGAGTCAAACGACTGAGTGTTGAATATCTCATCTTCATGATTTCCCCTTGAGAGATAGAATACACACTTTATTTACAAATTTCAGTATTGTATGTTGTTAATTTTCTCTGAGTGGTAGCTGTGTTTTTGTGTTTTGCAGCTGGAGTGCTCAGAGGAGCTGGGTGACCTGGTCAAGGCCTCAGACCCCACCCTTGCTCTTAGTGTGTACCTCAGAGCTAATGTCCCCAACAAGGTGATCCAGTGCTTTGCTGAAACCAGCCAGTTCCAGAAGATCGTGCTGTATGCTAAAAAGGTAAACAGAGCTGTGAAGACTGCATTTATCTGGCAATTATTCATAAACAGAACAGATGTAAATTGTCCATCACTGCATATACGAGTCTGTAAGAACATTACACCACACTATATGTTATTAGAAACATGGTTTGATTTTTAGTGTCCTACATGATAGACCCTTTTCCTGTGAACTGATGTAGAAAAACACAGAAGCCCGAGGAACAGTCTGGATGTTTTACACAAGATGCATTTAGTGTGACAAGCTTTTGAGAACAGATGCTGCTCAATACCAGAGAATTATGAATGCACTTCCTGATGTACAAGTATTGATTACTGCTAATACCATAGATCAATCATTGGTCCCAATTAGAGGATAGAGTATGTCTTGCATTAATTGCTCAAATATTCTATCTATACTTATAGCCTAATAGTACTTCAGTCCAAGGGGAAACAGAGAATCAGATGCATTTTCGTAAAATATGTATGTAAACCTAGGTCTGGAGAGTTTATTTCTCAGAGATAGAAGGGAGAGCAGAGTGACCCATGTTCCAATATCATTAGAGCTAACAATGCTCTGTAACTTCACATTTGGCATAATGCAGCTTCTAAATCCAGAGGAAAACGATGAGTAAAACATTACAGTTACAATAACTGTAATTCCGTATTTATAGAGTCAAACTTGCTTGAAGTGCTTGGTGACGGAGACACAGGCTTATTGTGTTTTAACATTCTACCAAGTGTCTCAGATCCATAGAGCCCAGCAGTCTTCTTTATGACATTTAAGTCATTCAGCTGTTACTGATTGAGTTGAATGTGGTTTTTTTTTAGGATGAAAATGAAAAGAGGACAAAGCCTAAAGTGGTTTATGCGAGTTCTCCATATTTTCTTCAATTCGTGACTGAAAACTTGCTTTTCATTGTGTATGAACACAGGTGGGCTACACTCCAGACTGGGTGTTTTTGCTGAGGAATGTGATGCGTGTCAATCCAGACCAGGGACTGCAGTTTGCCCAAATGTTGGTCCAAGATGAGGAGCCATTGGCCAACATCAACCAGGTAACATAAGTACCACATCGACTCCAGCACATTTATCCTCCTTTTAATTACACATGCACGCATGAAGGCTCCAGCTGTGTTATTCCAGATGTGGTAGCAATGCCAGGAATTCCATGAGTCAGTAATCCCTCTCTTCCTTTCAAAGCCACATCATTAGTCTTCTCAGTTCCACTCTCAAGAAAACCTTATAACCTGATGCTTTTCCATTTTACAACTTGCACCTTTTGAGATGTGGACGTTGTTTGACTGTATAATGAACCCCAAGAAAAATGAACAGAAATGTGGTGTTTTCATGTAGCTGAATTCCTTATAAAGCATAGCATGAACATGTTTTCTGTTTCTGTCATCAGACAAACGGAATAAATATGAAATAATGAAGTAGTAATAGCCAGGGGGTTGGTGGTGTGAATCCTGTTCTGCCCTAGTCATGTGCCGTTGTGTCCTTAGACAAGACACTTCACCCACCTTGCCTCCAGTGTCACTGTGGATTGGCACAGATGCTTCCATCAGTCTGTCCCAGGGCAGCTGTGGATACAATGTAGTTTAACACCATCAGTGGGTGAATCTGGAGTGAATGGAAAATGGATCAAAAATATAAAGCATTTTCAGTGCCTTGAAAAGCACTATAGAAATCCAGTCCATAATTATTAATCGACATATGCATGTTAACTAGCAGTCACTTCTCAAACACTTTGAAGTTACTGCCCTGTTTAGACAAAAATCTTTATTTTTCACACAATGTTATCTTACAAAATGAACAACACCAATGACAATGACAGTTGGTCTAGAACCTCTCAGTTCATCTTTTATTTAAGTGGCATTATCAACAGGCACTGACTTAAGTACCTCTGGATGCAGATACATAGTCCCAACAACCAGTCAGAGAAACAGTGTGTGTTACAGTTGAGCCAATCATTATATTAAACAAAGCAAACAAATCCTGTCAAAGGTACGCAAAAACATTTCTTACAGAATACAAGGCCTGTATAAATGTCTGAATTTTATGAGTCATATCACATCTGGTATTTCAATGCATAGATTTATTCCTTTTTTAATGCAAAAATTGCATTAAAAAATAGGGGGTATAAAAACCACATTTAAAAACTGTAAGACAACTATAAATTATGCTTACAGCCCTGCCACAAACTGGTCTACCCACCATCCAGTGCTGGCCGTCCCTGCACTTAGATGATACTTAGATGAATTAAAATCTGCAGCCTATATTGTATTTCGCTCAAATACTCAAACAAATGGTTACAATATTGTAGGTGTTCACAAGCGTAAGATTTCTCCCGGCTTAATTGTCTTTTTTCCTCTACTCGTCTGGTAGATTGTTGATGTATTTATGGAGGGCAGCCTGATTCAGCAGTGTACATCTTTTCTACTGGATGCTTTAAAGAACAACCGGCCCGCTGAAGGACACTTACAGACACGGTTACTTGAGATGAACCTCATACATGCCCCTCAGGTGAACTTTCAGACTAAAATGTATTTTTAAAAAGATGAAGCACCTTTTCTTTTGATGAACATGATTAAGGATGATTTCGGTGTTGATGTGTGTGTATACTTTTTAAAGGTAGCAGATGCGATCCTTGGGAACCAGATGTTCACACACTATGACCGTGCACATGTAGCTCAGCTGTGTGAGAAGGCAGGGCTGCTGCAGAGAGCCCTTGAACACTACACCGACCTGTATGATATCAAACGTGCTGTGGTGCACACACATCTGCTCAACCCTGAGGTAAGCCTGTGGATGTGAGGTCACGCTTTTGGGATCAGCTTCTTACACTTTGTACTTTTTTTGGATGATGTGTGAAATGTCTCTTTCCATCCTCTCCCCTCCCTCCTCTTTTGCTGCTGTCTGACTTTGTCTTTTGATCCTCACTTTAGTGGCTGGTGAACTTCTTCGGCTCTCTGTCAGTTGAAGATTCACTCGAGTGCTTAAGGGCCATGCTGTCAGCAAACATCAGACAGAACCTGCAGCTGTGTGTCCAGGTAGCATCCAAGTACCACGAGCAGCTGGGCACTCAGGCATTAGTGGAGCTCTTTGAGTCCTTTAAGAGCTATGAGGGTAAGTGTCATACAGGTGGAAGGTACGGTGCAGACTTATGCCCTGTTGCATCAGCATTGCCTAAATCCTTTCATAAATCCACACGAAAATCAGAAATTCAAACTAATTCATTTAGTACTTAATAAAGTTGTGTTGATGTTTTATTACACTATAGATTTGTGAGATTAGTTTTACAGTGCAGTGCACAGTACTGCCACAACTTTACTGTTCTGTATTTCAGTACCTAGTGCTTTGTCCTCTGCAGTTTGTTCCCCCTCAACGCAGCTCATTTTAAATCAAGGTAGTATGAAAATTGAGAAGTCTGAACCTTCTCAATTGACCACGATGTGGTCATAAACACTGATATAAATAACACGTTAATATGATTTAAATAAATACTACATAGGCTACAGTGACACAAAGTGAAGATTCTTAGCTGGGAGTGTCTCTATGTCACCTCATAGCTAAAAAAAAGCTACCATTAATCACCAAACAACAACAAAAAGGAGGGCTATGTGAACTAGGACAAAGCATTATGATTAGATGATAAATATACAACATTAACCAACAACTTGTGTAAAATATTGAGCAAAATCAGCCACAACCAAGACTAATAAAACAATCGCCAACTAGAAAAGCACTCGGAGAGCGCAGACCTCCGCCAAGGCAGATCAGTGTCGTGCCCCCCCCCCATCACCACCAAAATTTAATCATTTGTTCCTTGTGCCGGTATCAACATTTTCTGAATATTTCATCCAAATCTGTCCATAACTTTTTGAGTTATCTTGCTAACTAACCAACAAACACACAAACAAACCCTGGCAAAAACATAACCTCCTTGGCAGAGGTAATTATTTGGGCAGAAACACATAATGATAGTCTGTTAGGACTGGTTATCTGCAAGAATCTTCAGTTGGCCATATGCCCACTGTGATAAATTACCTTTTTTTTTTTTTATATCCAACTTAAGCAAAGCTGTCATGGTGAAGAACACACCACCATATGCATAAAAGTGAGCTTTTATGCAAACAAACCATTGAGGTTTGCATCTATCATAATTCTTGTACCATCTGACAACATAGCACAACTTCTGTAGCAGTAAGAACAAAAGAAATGACAATTAGTTTTGTTAATAATATTGGATTGAAGACTAAGAAAAAAAACTTAGTTGCTAATCTATCACTGATGGAAAACAGACATTTTATTCACTTCCCTTTATCCTCCAAATCATCCCAATTTGAAACTGACAAATACTGTTTTACAGAGGACTTTAAGTGAACTAAGGACTTGGTAGTTATTTCAGCTGTGGTAATTCTTAGCAAGTTACCAGTGTGTATATTATGTCCTAAATCAGAATCAATATTCTAACAAGGCAACATTTGAACTTGCCAGTTTTTTTTCAGCCTTTGAGTGACAGGAGCTGACTGTGTGGTTTCCTCCCCTTTCATCTTTCTTCAAGGTCTGTTTTACTTCCTGGGGTCAATTGTGAATTTCAGCCAGGAGCCTGACGTTCACTTTAAGTACATCCAGGCTGCCTGTAAAACAGGGCAGATCAAAGAAGTGGAGAGAATCTGTAGGGAGAGCAACTGTTATGACCCAGAGAGGGTTAAAAACTTCCTCAAGGTAGATATCTTCTCGTTCTGACAGAATGATTCAGCATTATCGCTGTAACTTCATACAAGTTTTGTTTTTTCTTTTTCTTAGGAGGCAAAACTGACAGACCAACTTCCTCTTATTATTGTGTGTGATCGTTTTGACTTTGTTCACGACCTGGTACTCTACCTCTACCGCAACAATCTGCAGAAATATATTGAAATCTATGTACAGAAAGTAAGGCTCTAGTTCAGACATAACCAGTTACTACAGATTAGACACAATCGCTCTTTAACTGAAGTATAATTTGCTAACTTTGTTTTTGTTGCTTTTGTTTTCAGGTGAACCCCAGTCGTTTGCCAGTGGTCATAGGTGGCCTATTGGATGTGGACTGTGCTGAAGATGTTATTAAGAACTTGATCATGGTGGTCAGAGGTCAATTTTCTACTGATGAACTTGTGGAGGAAGTAGAGAAGAGGAACAGGTAAGGCTCAGTGAGAACTGACCTCCACTGGTTCCTTTGTTGTCCTGTTTCAAAGCTGCATTGTGGCTTAGTACCTGCTCAAAATGTATTTGTTTCTGTTGACACACTTATGATACTACAGTGTGGTAAGTTCACTACAGCTGAAATACTTTTCTTCTTAGCGTGCAGATCCTCTTGACCCAAATTACGGTTTTGCCTTTGAATTAGGGGTGAAATCAGTAATACTTAGCATATTAGCTCTTCCACTTCCAGTAAAGCTACTTTACAGTGAAACTCTCTTTGCTCTCTATTAGAGCTGACCTCTATTGCACAATTAAAAACTGATCCTAGTTTAGTCAATCCCACTGTGATAATGTAAAAAATGTAAATATTTTAATCAATATGGAGATGTTTTCTGAACCAAATTAAAAAAAAAAAAAAAAAAAAAAAAATCCCAGGTCCCATCCATCCTCTGGCTTCAGTAGCATAAAATATATCACCATATTACACCATGTCCACCAGGAGATTGA
Organism: Sphaeramia orbicularis; assembly: GCF_902148855.1. Classification (NCBI taxonomy): domain Eukaryota; kingdom Metazoa; phylum Chordata; class Actinopteri; order Kurtiformes; family Apogonidae; genus Sphaeramia; species Sphaeramia orbicularis. Next base: position 50,017,121 of record NC_043965.1, on the reverse strand, counting down.
GCATTGGTACATTTATTTGACTACCATGTTTGACAATTTAAATAATTAGATGTTGTAGTTTTGGTGCAACAGAACTAAATTGGGGCGGCCATGGCTCAGTTGGTAGAGTGGGTCGTCCAATAACCGAAGGGTTGGCGGTTCGAATCCCGCTCTGTCCTAGTCAGTCCGTTGTGTCCTTGGGCAAGACACTTCACCCTCCTTGCCTCCAGTGCCACCCACACTGGTGTATGAATGTTCGGTGGTGGTCGGAGGGGCCGTAGGCGCAAAATGGCAGCCATGCTTCTGTCAGTCTGCCCCAGGGCAGCTGTGGCTACAGATGTAGTTTACCACCACCAGAGGGAGAATGTGAGCGCGAATGAATAATGGGTCAATAATGTAAAGCGCTTTGGGTGTCTAGAAAGGCGCTATATAAATCCAATCCATTATTATTATTATTAAATTAAATCTAATTTGAAGGGAAAAAACTAAATCCAGTTTAAATTCGATCTTTAAATTATGTTTAAGCAAACTTCTAGCCAGGCACAACAAACCCCGCCCCTCACATGTATTGTAGCTTATTTTGGCATCGATCCAGCTGATGTCATCATGTCTATGCATGTGCTGATGTTAGCATATCTGGGTGTGTCCTGATATAATCATGTCTACATACATGTACGTATGGTGATGTCAGCATTTGAACCAAAAAAGTGTTAACATTGAAATTATTTTAAGAAAGATTTTGTGTTGTTTCACTTATAAACAATATATGCCTTAGCTTTCATGTCAGAGTGATGTATAATAATTGCCTCTATATATGTGCCAAGTTTGAAGTAAATTGTAACAAAATGGAAATTTTCTATAGACATTTGACATTTCAGCCATTATAAGTAAATGGGGAAAAAAAGATTTTAAAAATTCATAAAAGATTTGAACTTTGGCCTACTTTTCCCAGAATGTAATCACATCTATTCTAGGTCACTGGCAATCTATAAACCCAATTTGGTATGAATTCAACGAACAGATTTGCTGCTGAAGTGTTAACAAACAAACAAACAAACAAAGAATCAAACCAAACCAAATACCCCTTGCCACCACTTAGGGAGGCGGGGTAAAAATGTTAAACCCTGATTTTAGTTAATTTTTTAAACATGATTCCTTGTTTGTACCATATGTATGGCATTTATGACACAGCTGAGGGTACAACACTGCCATCTAGTGGTATAACTGTTCATTGCACCAAAATACAGTTATTTATTGGCTTAGAAGTATAATTTGACAATTTTGTCCTCTCTCAGGTTAAAACTTCTGTTGCCGTGGTTAGAGTCCCGTATCCATGAGGGCTGTGAAGAGCCAGCTACCCATAATGCTTTGGCCAAGATCTACATTGACAGCAACAATACTCCTGAGCGCTTCCTCAAGGAGAATCCCTTCTACGACAGCGCTGTGGTCGGACGCTACTGTGAGAAGAGGGATCCACACCTGGCCTGTGTGGCGTATGAGAGAGGCCAGTGTGACTTGGAGCTCATCAAAGTGTGTGCTTTACTTATCATAGCATTTAGATATTTGCTGATGGTAAAAAATTCTCTAATTACTCACATATTTTCTGATGGGACAGGTGTGCAATGAGAACTCATTATTCAAGAGTGAAGCTCGGTATCTGGTACGACGGAAAGACCCTGAACTGTGGGCCAACGTTTTAGAAGAAAATAACCCATTCAGGAGGCAACTTATCGACCAGGTCAGGTTCTCTCGATATCTACTCTGAAGTGACTCACACTGTGAATGAGTGGTATCTATCAGTTTTTACTCATTTACTTTTTGTTTGTCACTCTTAGGTGGTGCAAACAGCTCTGTCAGAGACTCAGGATCCTGAGGAGGTGTCGGTCACAGTCAAAGCATTCATGACTGCAGATCTGCCCAATGAGCTGATTGAACTGCTGGAAAAGATTGTACTTGATAACTCAGTCTTCAGTGAGCACAGGTACAGCAGATGTACACCTAAACTGGAACATTTAAACACACAACTTCATTGTGTTTTTGGGTTTTTAGTGTATTTTTCCACTCCATAATCTGCCTTTATCTTCCCAGAAATCTTCAGAACCTGCTGATTTTGACAGCCATCAAGGCAGACCGCACTCGTGTGATGGAGTACATTAACAGACTAGACAACTACGACGCTCCAGACATTGCTAATATTGCTATAAGCAATGAGCTCTTTGAAGAGGCCTTTGCCATTTTTAAGAAGTTTGACGTAAACACCTCAGCAATACAGGTAAAATTGATAAATCACTGCTGGGTGTTCATGTTTTCATTTGACACTGCCTTATATTCCAATCAGTCAGTCAAATAATGAGAATTTAACATGTGATATCACTGTACGTGTCCAGTTTTGGAAGAAATCTCATTTCCGACAAAAATTAATGATCTTAGCAGGGTGTGGACTCAAGTCATCGGGACTCAGTTCACAATTTGGTTGACTTTAGGAAATCATACAAGACCTGGAACTGAACTTTTTTGACTTCTGGACTGAGTTCTCCCCAATTCAAAAATATTCAACCTAAGAACTGTTAACTTTCCTGCTCACAGATCAGTTGTAAATCAGTCTCACTGCAGCCTCATCACCTTTTTATGGGAGTGACAGGAAAATTTAGTTCGTCACCGTATGCCATTTGGCTGCAGAGGGGGAACGTGAAAGAAACAACTTGCAGTTTTTTGGGTTGGTTTTTTTTTTTTTTTTTTTTACATCTTAGGTTCCACATAGAATAAAAATACTGTGGCTAATTGCAGTATTATTTAGCCAGCTATAGTTTGACCTAAGGGCTAACGTTGAAGTAGTTAAAGTTAGCTTTGTCAATCTGAAACCCAAGTACTTTTATGTGGAAAACTAACAGTTATTGTGTGTTTGGCTGAATATTGGATTTTTGTCACAGATTAGTAGACGGTATTATAGTTAGTGTAAAATCCCTGATATAGTTAATGTTGTTAGTATAATAAACATTTGAAATGTGTCATAATAAAATTCTTGTTGTAGGATGTGGAAGAGAACTTATGAAGACAGTTTACTCATGTATGTAAGAGGAGTTAAAAAACTTTACTATATTCTACGCATGATATTTAAGAGTGTGTTAAATATAAGTCAGTACACCATGTTAGGTACTTGAGACTCGGTTTGAGCCTGCATGGCTCAGACTTGAAATGCACTTGAAACTGGATAAACTGCTTTTTCTCTTCTGTTTTCTCTAGGTGTTGATTGAGCACATAGGGAACTTAGATCGGGCTTATGAATTTGCAGAGCGTTGTAATGAGCCTGCAGTGTGGAGTCAGTTAGCCAGAGCTCAGCTTCACAGAGACCTGGTCAAAGAGGCTATTGACTCGTATATTAAAGCTGTTGACCCTTCAGCATACATGGAGGTGGTCAATGCAGCCAGCAACAACAGTAAGTAACTTTGAGTTTCAGGCCACTGCAGTGTTTCGTCTTTTACGTGAAACTAACTGGTTTGTGATTGCAGATAACTGGGAAGACTTGGTTAAATTCCTTCAGATGGCTCGGAAGAAAGCCAGAGAGTCGTATGTGGAGACAGAGCTGATCTTTGCTTTAGCTAAGACAAATCGTTTGGCTGAGCTAGAAGAGTTTGTCAGTGGGCCCAACAATGCCCACATTCAGCAGGTAAGAGAACATCACAGCTGCAGCACTAAGATGATCTTGTACCTGTGAGACACTTGACTTGCAGCTGCTTAATTGTTAACTCCGCCAAGGAGGTTATGTTTTCTCTGTTTCTCTGTTTGTTATGGTTTCTCTGTTTGTTTGTTTGTTTGTCTGTTAGCAAGATAACTCAAAACGTTATGGATGGATTTTGATGAAGTTTTTAGGAAATGTTAATACTGACACAAGGAACAAATTATTAAATTTTGGTGGTGATCGGGGGTGGGGTAGGGGTGAGGGGACTGATCTGCCTTGGCGGAGGTTTGCACTCTCCAAGTGCTTTTCTAGTTTTCTTCTTGTTTCTCTGTCTGCAGGTTGGTGACAGATGTTATGAGGAGGGGATGTATGAAGCAGCTAAACTCCTATACAACAACGTGTCCAACTTTGCTCGACTTGCTTCAACGCTAGTCAACCTGGGAGAGTACCAGGCTGCTGTGGACAGCGCCAGGAAAGCCAATAGCACACGGACTTGGAAGGAGGTAACCAACACACACACATACACACAAATGATTTCCAAATAACACAGAACACCCCAAAGTTCACCTTCGATTAAGGGGCAACAACCACAGCTTGAAACTGGACGTGGTACAGGAAATATGTGTAAGTGTAATACCACATGACAGCTCAATAATAATAAATCTTGGCTCCAATGGATTCACATAAAGAAAAAACTGAAACTTCTCAACATACTGAGTCAGTTTTTCCATGAGTAATTCTGGTCTCATTCAGTTCATTTGGACCCTGTAATAAGTCTTCTGGTGGTTCTTTTGTGATTTGGTAACCAATCATAATATTGGAACAGCTCCACTGGAGTTATTGTTAAGTGATTACTTTTAGAACACTCTAAAAAGGCAAGTTTACTAAATTCTGGCAGAGAACAAGACTTGTAAGTGTAACTACATTAGCTAAGGTTAGCATGTAGTTGATATTGTCTAAAATAGTCTCTTGACTAACTAGAACCAGCTAAATGTTAAGTAATTGTGTAAATGTACATTTAACATGTACCTGCCATGTCTTCCATAGAAGAAGCAGAGGCTGACGTCTTAGAGGTGGACTCGTCCATCACACAAGCTGAAGTCACTGAGGTGGTTGGCAAGCTCCTCGGTGGCAGGGCACCGGGGGTGGATGAGATTCGCCCTGAGTACCTTAAGTCTCTGGATGTGCAGGGACTGTCTTGGTTGACACGCCTCTGTAACATCGCGTGGTGGTCGGGGACAGTACCTCTGGTTTGGCAGACCAGGGTGGTGGTTCCCCTTTTTAAGAAAGGGGACCGGAGGATGTGCTCCAACTATAGGGGGATCACACTCCTCAGCCTCCCGGGGAAAGTCTATTCCAGGGTACTGGAGAGGAGGATCCGACCGATAGTCGAACCTCGGATCCAGGAGGAACAATGCGGTTTTCGTCCTGGTCGTGGAACGCTGGACCAGGTCTATACTCTCCATCGGGTGCTCAAGGGTTCATGGGAGTTCGCCCAACCAGTCCACATGTGTTTTGTGGATCTGGAGAAGGCGTTCGACTGTGTCCCTCGTGGTATCCTGTGGGGGGTGCTTCGGGAGTATGGGGTCCGGGGCCCTTTGCTAAGGGCAGTCCGGTCCTTGTATGACCGTAGCAGGAGCCTGGTTCGCATTGCCGGCAGTAAGTCAGACCTGTTCCAGGTGCATGTTGGATTCCGGCAGGGCTGCCCTTTGTCACCGGTTCTGTTCATAATTTTTATGGACAGAATTTCTAGGCGCAGCCAAGGGCCGGAGGGGGTCCGGTTTGGGGACCACAGGATTTCATCTCTGCTTTTTGCAGATGATGTTGTCCTGTTGGCCTCATCGAACCTGGACCTTCAGTGTGCACTGGGGCGGTTTGCAGCCAAGTGTGAAGCGAGCGGGATGAGGATCAGCACCTCCAAATCCGAGGCCATGGTTCTCGACCGGAAAAAGGTGGTCTGCCCTCTCCGGGTCGGTGGGGAGTCTTTGCCCCAAGTGGAGGAGTTTAAGTATCTCGGGGTCTTGTTCACTAGTGAGGGAAGGATGGAGCGGGAGATTGACAGACGGATCGGTGCAGCATCTGCAGTGATGCAGTCGCTGTACCGGTCGGTTGTGGTAAAGAAGGAGCTGAGCCGAGAGGCGAAGCTCTCGATTTACCGGTCAATCTACGTTCCTACCCTCACCTATGGTCATGAGCTTTGGGTCATGACCGAAAGGACAAGATCCCGGATACAAGCGGTCGAAATGAGTTTCCTCCGTCGGGTGGCTGGGCGCACCCTTAGGGATAGGGTGAGGGGCTCAGTCACCAGGGAGGAGCTCGGAGTAGAGCCGCTGCTCCTCCGCGTCGAGAGGGGCCAGCTGAGGTGGCTCGGGCATCCGTTTCGGATGCCTCCTGGACGCCTCCCTGGGGAGGTGTTCCGGGCATGTCCCACCGGGAGGAGACCTCGGGGAAGACCCAGGACACGTTGGAGAGACTATGTCTCTCGGCTGGCCTGGGAACGCCTCGGGGTCCCCCCGGAAGAGCTGGAAGAAGTGTCTGGGGAGAGGGAAGTCTGGGCATCCCTGCTTAGACTGTTACCCCCGCGACCCGGCCCCGGATAAGCGGAAGATGATGGATGGATGGATGGATTGTTGAGTGATTGATTGCTTGGTTGACTGACTGATTGAGCGGGTTCAATCTGCCTCTTTGCAACAGCTAAAAACGTGTTGCTCCATAGTCTATTGTAAGTCAGTCACTATTCAATCATTACCTTCAAAATTTGAACGAAAATAGCAAGATTGTTATGTTAGACTTGCAGAGTAACAAAGACAATTCTTGGTCCACGAAGGTTTTTGGCCAGAGTCTGGATGAGGTTGCCCTCAAGCCCTCAGCTACTTGGATACCCCAGTGTGATGCTGTTTTGACAAACTGTAGTTTTTTTTTTTAATCTTCACACTCCTCACACCGTCACTACAACATGAATTCAGTTGTACAGGGAGGTAACCACTTTAAAGCTGTAAACATGATATGATTTTCTTCTCACAGGACATGGCTTCAGATTTAGGATAAGAAACATGTTCCTCAAATTGCCTGTTTTTAGATGTACCAAGAACCCGTCTGAAGACAAAAGGCAACAGAGCCTTTTCTGTAGCAGGTCCAAGGCTCTGGAACACTCTGCCCCAACAAATGTCACATGTGCGAAGTCAATTAAGCACTTTAAATCTCTTTTAAAGACGCACCTATTTGCACTGGCTTTTAATACAACTGTGTGACTTTTATTTGTTTTATCTTCTGGTTGTGTTTTTAGATGCTATTTATCTTATTACTCTGTATTGTTTTTTGTTTTTTTTTAATCAATTTTAGTATATCTTCTCATCAGTTCGCCGTCCGTCTGTCCATCTGTTTGACCATATGTGCAAAAAATTTGGTGTGGACTGAAGGCCGAGAGTTTTCAAGTGCGGGCACGTTATGTTTGTAATATACCTTGCATTTGAATCTGTAGATTTGTACAGCTCTTTGGGCACTTTGCGTTGTTTCAAATATGCTATATAAATAAACTTGACCTTGAGTAAAACAAAGCTATGCATCTTAGAACATTCTTTTTAATTCTCCCTTTAACTTCTCCAAACATCAGGTGTGTTTTGCTTGTGTGGACGGTGAGGAGTTTCGGTTGGCACAAATCTGCGGCCTTCACATAGTGATCCACGCTGATGAGCTGGAAGACCTGATCAGCTACTATCAAGACCGTGGATATTTTGAGGAGCTCATTGCTCTCCTGGAGGCTGCTCTGGGCCTGGAGCGAGCGCACATGGGCATGTTTACAGAGCTCGCTATCCTCTACTCCAAGTTCAAACCTCAGAAGATGAGAGAGCACCTGGAATTGTTCTGGTCCAGAGTTAACATCCCAAAGGTAGGATAGATCTATCTGTCTTTGTGTGACAAAAAACAAATGTTTGTTTTGTAATTAATCAAAAGACACATTTGGCCTCCAACATTTCTTCTGTTTACTATTAATATCAAAATGTTGGCCAAGGATATTAGAGGTGATATCAATATTAAAGAAACTGTAGTGAAATGACATGGCATAACTTGTTTCTTTTTGCAGATAGTGTATGATTATATTTGACAGAATCTACATCACATGCCACATTTAAAAGGGCTAATGTCTGTGCTTGTCTGATTTCTGGTTGTGTCTCCAGGTGCTTCGTGCAGCAGAGCAGTCCCATTTATGGGCAGAACTAGTTTTCCTTTACGATAAATATGAAGAGTATGACAATGCAGTCATCACAATGATGTCACATCCAACGGACGCTTGGAAAGAAGGACAGTTCAAAGACATTATTGCAAAGGTAAATTAACTGTGACTGAGCTGGATATGTATGTGTTAAACTTCTTTTATGTAGTGATTTTCATGTACAGTCTTTTTTTCCCTCTTCAGGTTGCCAATGTGGAGTTGTACTATAAATCTCTAACCTTTTACCTGGATTATAAACCTCTTCTACTCAACGACCTGCTCACCATATTATCACCACGGCTTGACCACAGCCGAGCTGTCACTTTTTTCACCAAGGTAGTCAAGGATGTCATCTTTACAAAGTCATACCCCCTATGGATTTGTTTACACTCTTATAAGTAGAGGATAGACCTAGTATTCAGCATGTCTGTCTGTGAGAATCATTTTGTTTCCAGAGTAGGACTGGAAAACTAGTCAATATTATTTCACTAAACTTGAATACAGTTTATGAATTTCCAATGCACATGTTGAAGTGGTGTGGTTTGCTCTATGGTCTGGTGTCTGTGTTGTTCCATTACGCTGATTATCATTTTGTTTTGGTTCAAAACTAGAAAATGATTAAATATTTTTAGTAAACTACTCAAGAAACAACTTGACTTCTACTGGGAAAACCACTTTTTGATTTATAGTAAAAGCTTCATTTCTGTTGTGCATAATTTAGGATATTTGTCAATATTCAGACAACAGCTTATAGAAACACAAAACACATTTGCTACTTGATGTAGTAAACACTATGTACATTTTCCTGACTGTGTACTGCCATAGTTTTACAATGAATGAAAAATATTTTACACTTCTCATAAATTTAGATCTCTTTATTGTGTTTTGTACTGTTGCTTTTGAAAACTATGCTGGTAAAATGAGGATTTTTTTTGCACATCTGCATTCAACAGCAGCTCATTTAGTGTTTTAATCTGTGTTGGCTTATGTTGTTAGGAGATGTTCTGTAAATCAAAGAACACTAACTGAAAACCTTTTGTGGTAAAACATTTAAAAGCATCATTTTAATCAGACTAAAATACTCTAAATAGTCAAGCAATATTAATGCTATACACACCCTTGTGGCAACACAGTGCTCACCCTAAATTGAATGTTATTGGAGTAGAACAGTTTAGGCAATGCTACTGATAGACTAAATGAGTAATTGAACAAATTAATGAAGTATTCTCTATAAATGAATGGCAGATTATTGGAAAAATCAATATTTTCAATGCTATTAGACAATTATTATAGTGTGGATGATGTATATCTCCAGACCTAGTTTGAGGTGCCTATGGTCAGACATCGTTGACTGACATTATTTTTCTTGAAACAGGTGAATCAACTTAAGTTGGTCAAGCCCTACCTGAGGTCTGTCCAAAATCACAACAACAAATCAGTCAACGAAGCCCTCAACAACCTGTTGACAGAAGAGGAGGATTTCCAGGTCTCACAGCTGCATACTATTACAGCAAGTAAATAAAAAAACAACTTTCTGTTTGTTGACTGATGTGTTGTCGGTTTGGGTTATCTGTAGGGCCTGAGAACATCCATCGATGCCTATGACAACTTTGACACCATCGGCCTGGCTCAGAGGTTAGAGAAGCATGAGCTGATTGAGTTCAGGCGTATCGCTGCTTATCTGTACAAAGGCAACAACCGCTGGAGACAGAGTGTGGAGCTCTGTAAGAAGGACAAACTCTACAAGGTAAGAAAAGATGATTTACTCTGGGGAAAAGGAGGCGAAGGAGCACTTCACAATTACAGTAGGCTCATATTTGTCAAGTCCTTCACACACCTTTAGATGGTGCCATGTGTTCATTTTTATAGCTGAATCTTGATAAGATACTTTATTGTCATTGTATTTCCATTCGTTGAAATTTGGGTGCACCTCCAAAAAGATACTCTTAAACACCCCCCCCCCCCCCCCCCCCCACACACACACACACACACACACACACACACACATACATATGTGCATGCGTACATACATACACACACGTACATATACATACATACACTCATACACACACACACACACACACACACACACACACATATGTACATACGTACGTACATACAGACACATATACACTTACACACACACATACCCACACACCTACATATGTATATAATAGGGCTACACGATTAATCTATTTTAAATTGAAATCGGATTTTTAAATTAGGACAATTTTTAAAAAAGAGAAATCGTCAAATCGATTTCATCTCTGTCGCACCCCTGAGCTGTGTGCCTCCGGGCTACTGTAGGCTCCTCCTCCTATCTGTGAGAGTGGTCTTTCACTGAAGTCTGTCCAATGACCATGGACGTTAAATCTGTGATGGTCCTGCAGCAGTGATACCAATGTGAGGCGTGGTTTCACACACAGATCCCCCAATCCAAATATAACTGCATGGGGATCACTATATTACGTTGTCCCGCACGGATCTATACCCTACCATCTTCTTCCGATCCGGGTCCGGGTCATGGGGGCAGCAGCCTCACCAGAGTAGCCCAGACAGCCCTCTCCAGCCACATCCACCCATGGTGTTCCCAGGCCAGCCCAGAGATATGATCCCGCGGGTGTCCTGGGTTGGTCTCCTCCACGCACAGATCCCCCAATTTAAATATAACTTCATGCGGATCACTCATATTAGGTGGTCCACGCATGCATGCATGCATACATGACTGATGCCTGTCACTGACTTACATTGGTATCACTTCTGTGGGGCCATCGCGTGATACCATCACAGATTTGAGGTAGGGAGCAGTGCCTTGCATTGCCGGTTGTTCACAAAAACAACATGCAGACATCTGTTGTCTTTTGTAGTTTTACCCAAAAATCGAAATGTAAAATCAAGTTTTTAGAGGAAAAAAATCAGGATTTTATTTTTGGCCAAAATTGTGCAGCCCTAATACACACACACACACACAGACAACATGTATCACATAATATATAATATACAAGACACAACTATTTTGCTAGTCAGACAGTGAAAAAATCTAAAAAAAAAAAAAAAAAGGTATATTTAGTTAATAAGTTAAAAGTAAGTAAATAATTCTTATTGCACATTGTCATAGTTTCTGTGTCTGAGCTTTCAGGGCTGAGTTCAGTGTTGTTATAGCTCTGGGACAGAAACTGTTCTGTAGTCTTGTGGTGCAGGATGTGATTGACCTGTAGCGTTTTCCTGTGGGGAGATAGATTATAGATAGACTCGCAGCATTGTACCCATGGTGCCATTGTACGATAGCATGAGAGGCTAAAATTGCTAAGCATACCTCACAACATTTGAATGCCGACATAAAATTGTGCCTACTAGATAGTCAGGTAATGTTTCTATTCATTTGGTGAGTTTGGCGGCGATTGGGCCTGTGAAGGCTGAGAAAAATCCATACAAACGCCCTCCTGTGTTGCAACATCGATCGGACATTGGACGGACACAGAACATGCATTATCTAGTAGGATGAAACAGTTGAACAGAAACTATCAGTTTCTTCGAATAAATGTTTCTCTGGTCATCTCTTGGTAAGTTGTCACTGTGTGTCTTTCCAAAGGATGCCATGCTGTATGCTGCAGAGTCAAAGGATGCAGAGTTGGCAGAAACTCTGCTCCAGTGGTTCTTGGAGGAGGGCAGGAAGGAGTGTTTCGCTGCGTGCCTATTTGCATCCTATGACCTGCTGCACCCTGACGTGGTGCTGGAACTGGCCTGGAGGCACAACATCATGGACTTTGCTATGCCCTACTTCATCCAGGTCATGAGGGAATACCTTAGCAAGGTTAGTGCTCCTGTGGACCTTTCACTTTCTTTTAATTAGGATTTCATTTGTAGAAAAAACATTAAAAGGTGACTCCTTTTATTTTTACTGATTACTAAAGTGGGTTAATTTTTCTCACATCATGTAATTTCCAGTAGAATCCTGTCCTAACAGGTGAGAGGTGGAGAAAAGTAATGTCTATGGAGATACTGAAACCTGAAGTACATTGTATTAGTACATAGTCCATTTTAAAAAATTAACCAGTTCAATAATAACTACTACAATAATACAGTGGATATAAAAAAGTCTACACACCGTTGTTAAAATGCCAGGTTTTTGTGATGTAAAAAAATTAGACCAAGATAAAACTCAATTGAAAACAACTCGAAGAACAAACTGGAAAAAAAACTGGGGAAGTAAAAATAAACAACTGAAATAATGAGGCTGCACAAGTGTGCACACCCTCTTATAACTGGGGATGTGACTGTGTTCAGAATTAACCAATCACATTTAAACTCATGTTAAATGGTAGTCAGCACACACCTGCCACCATTTAAAGACCCTCTGATTAACCCCAGATACAGTTGGACTGCTCTAAAGGCTTTTCCTGACATTTTTGTAGTCACATCTTACAGTCCAAGCCATGGTCCACAGAGAGCTTCCAAAGCATCAGTGGGATCTCATTGTTCAAAGGCAACAGTCAGGAGAAGGCATTAAATATACCATGGAGCACAGTGAAGACAGTCTTCAGCAAGTGGACAAAATATGGACACACAGAGACATTACTGAGAACTTGACATGCCTCCAAAACTGATTAAAAGACGAGAAGAAAACTGGTCAGGGAGGCTGTTCAGAGGCTGACAGCAACACTGAAGGAGATGAAAGAGTTTATGCAAATACTTGCGATGTAGTACATATGACAACAATCTGACATGTCTGGGCTATGGGGTAGGGTAGCAAGACAAAAGCCTAATCCTGTGAAGAAAAGTACCCAAGTCTGGCACCATTTTTTAAAAACACATTTTAAATCTCCCAAATGCATGTGGGAAAAAGTGTTATGGTCCAATGAAACCAAGGTTGTTGTTTTTTTTTTTTTTTGCCACAATTCCAAAAGGTATATTTGGTACAAACACAACACTGCTCATTACAAAAAGAAAACCATACCTACAGTGAAGCATGGTGGAGGCAGCATCATGCTTTGGGCCCGTTTTTCTTCAGCTGGAACTGGGGACTTAGTCAAGGTGGAGGGAATTCTGAACAGTTCCAAATACCAGTCAGTGTTGGCACTCTGTCAGAAATCTGAAGATGAAGAGGAACTTCATCTTTTAGCACGACAGTGATCCAAAGCCCACATCCAAAATAAACAAAAGAATGGCCTCACCAGAAGAAGATGAAGGTTTTGGAATGGCCCCGCCAGAGTCCAGACCTGAGTCCAATTAAACATCTGTGGGGTGATCTGAAGAGGGCTGTGCACAGGAGATGCCCCCGCAGTCTGACAGATCTGGAGCATTTTTATAAAGGAGAGTGGGCAAATATGGACACATGAAGATTTGCCCCCCTGATAGACTCCTACCCAAAAAGACTGAGTGCACTAATAAAAGCCAAAGGTGCTGCAACAAAGTATTAGTGTAAAATATTTTTGAATATTTATGCAACCAGGTTATTGTAAGTTTTTTTATTTGTTCCCTTAAAAGATTTCAGTTTGTTTTGTGCAGGTTATAGGTCTCATTACTGGTGGAAAAAGATTTGAAATTATTTATCTTGGTCTCATTATTTTACATCACAATAACCTGGCATTTGAACAGGGGTGTGTAGACTTTTTAGATCCACTGTAACGACTGTATACTCTGTGAATTGTGAACTGGCTGAATAGTGTTAGATTTATCCCATAACTTAAAAGTGTTTTTCTATTTAAATGTAGAAATGATGTCTCTTTGCCTTTTTGGATTTATTCAATCATTGTAAACAAATGCCTCCTTCCAAAAAAAATGTAAGGGTCTCTGGCTATGTCAGGAGATTTAGAGATTTTTGTTACATGGGTAAATGGAGGGCTAGTTATAGTTAGCTATTGTCATTTAATTTGATGTTTTATAAAAGACATCATTATAATAATATACAATTTTCTTTTGTCATAGGGGGTTATTTTTTTTTTTAGCATTCTCAGATAAATCACTTCAAACATTTACTGTGTTTTATTGTTTTACTGGTGTTTTTTGTTTGTAATTTTCATTGCTTACATAATTTTTGAATTATTACGTGTTTTTTTTTTTATGTTTTTGTCTTTTATGACATTTTCAATATGTCATTTATGTCTTGTTTTCATCTTTCTTTATGTTGTTTATATCCTGTTGTTTTTGGTTTTTTTTTTCTATATTTTTTTTCCTACATGGTGTTACCATGCTTTGTAACAGTAGGTCAGTCAGATTTCTAATACTTTCCTATAATGTTGACCTTTGACATGTGAGGTCACATGAGGTCATGTCTTTGGGTTCTTTTCCAGGTTGATGAGTTTGCGGCGAAGGTGACGGTCTCTGGCCTTCTTTTTTATTTCTCTTTGTGTTCTGTCTCTTCTTGTTGTAACTGATTTCTTAGGTTTCTGATGTAGGAACCTAGCATGGACTGTAGACTGAGTAGGATCTTGGAGAGCTGCCACATGGTCACAGGCTTCTGCTCTTCTCAAGCACCAACACAACATGTCAACCTCAGTTTTTCACTTAAATAAGTTCTTAACTTTATCCCTTGGAGGCTGTTACCCACTGAATTGGGTTAATGAATTTCCTTTTCTCCAGTCAAGCAGAAACAAGTTTGTCCAGAAAAGCAAAGACGCTGCCTGTTCATTAGCACATAACAAACAAAGAGCTTAATGTGCACAAACCTAATACACACATAACCTAAAGTAACTGAAGTTATATGTCTGCTTTGCAGTTTAGCAAAATGTGGAACTTATTTCCTTACAAAGATGGATTTTGCTGGTTTAAGGGTCCATACACCCCCAAAATCAAGATTTACAAAGATATTTCAGTACTGGTGGTTTGACTCCCTCATGCCAATGACGTTATTTTTGGTCTTTACATTAAAACACAAACAAAAGCCTGTGCACCATGTAGTTCTCCAAGACCAGGGTTAGCCTGTCCTGGCCTAACAGATACCTCTCACCTCTCTAACTCTTTTCTCTTGGGGCTGCATCTAATGTTATATTTAAAGTCACTCATATATTGACACTTGTAGTTGTGCAGATGCAAAATGTTGAGACCGACAATAGTATAGTTGAACTTTATAAATGTCTCATGCTCTCTGAGGTCAGAAATCAAAGCAGGTGAGGAGAGCTGGGCACAATTTAGATGCATCCTCATATTTCTGACTTCAGGATAACAAATGCACAGTGTAAGTATTAAACTATTAGAGTGGTGCACAACCTCTGCGAAAACCAGGCAAAGGCAAAGAGTCTCTTTGTTTTCTTTCTGTGAAATTCTTATGGTCAGTTGATAAGACACCTACATTTCTAGGAACCACACAGTTTGGTATTTAATTTGCTGCTTGAACAGGTAGGGATGGAATTCCACTCAGCCCTGTAAACCGACGCAGTCTGTCCAGACTCAGTTGACAGAAAATAGGGCCACGTGTATCAGTTGTCATCCAAGCCCATGGATAGATGTAAGGCTTGGTAAAGTCGGAAGATTATTCACTGATTTCAACTTCTGGGGTCCAAAATAGATCATCACAGAGCATAATAAAGATCTCAACATGTAGCAGTAAGATAAACAGCTAAATACTGATTTTCATCTAAACCAGCAGTCCACCAAACTTGACAAATAACATTTATTTGTCCATTTATTTCTCCAGCTCAAACACTGCTTTTTAATGAAAAACAAAGTGTAGCACACTGTCTGTCTTTCTGCAGGTGAAACTAGTGTTGTTTTGTTTTAACACTTTCTTAACTTACTTTCTTAACTTCTTAACTTTTCTTTCTTCATCATGGTTTTTTTTATTCCAGAAGTTAAAATCTGTGAATATAATCTGAGTGTTGCCAAAGTTACAATGTGTGAACTAAACTAAAGTCAGAGGACAGGCTTCCACATGGCTCTTGTTTTTTTCAGCCTTTTGGGGCACCATATAAAACTGAACACACACACTTTTAAGCTATGGCCAGTTTTGTACTGTTCAGAATCACACAATGCATTGTTTTCTGTAGTAAATATTTTTACGTGTGGGGGTGTTTCCTTCCCTCCTTTGGAGTCATAGAACTCTAAGTGTTCTAGCAGTGGTGCTTTGACATTTCTCTCTTTTCTCTAAACTTTTCTAGTCTTTGAAAATTATAACTGAGCCGAAGTTTTGCCTTTCAGATACCTCCCATAATAAAGATAAACACTAAATGCTAAGTTTAAACTGATCTCTGCTTACATCAGAAACCTTTTGAACTGTTTCCATAGCTGGAGCACGATGCCAGAGCAGACTGGCACCACCAGCAACTTCCTGCTCCAATATGCTTGGCAGCCTGTGGGCTTCTAATCTATAGCTTGATTTTAGTCCAGTGTCTTTAACAAAATCAGTGAGATTTTTTTCACCTGCTTAAAGCCATGAATGGGATGCATGTGGAAGCTGTGACTGTAATTGGATTGAACCTGTTACCTGCTTGACTGTTAAATGGCTGACGATGTAGCAGCGTATAGGCATGTATAGCTTCTCCTTCACTTAATACACAGTGTAGTATTTGTTTGAATTTTGAGTCCCCTCCCAGTGCTGCCTTTTAAAGGTTGGTTCACTCAAGTCACAAAACATCAGCTCTTCTATACCCAATAGTGTCTGGCCATGAAGATTTATTCACTACTGAGCAGTCTATGACTGATGAAGTGAATGTTATTTATATTGCTCCAAGTGTTAAAAAGTGAAGTTTAAAGATGAGATATGTAATATCTGCACATGCTTGTGTGTGACGGTGAAGTTTGGTTATGTTGGCTAACTCCCTTTGGAAGTCAAAAGCTCCTTTCATCTATAATATCAGCCAGTACACTGACAGTGTACAACACTATCTAGTATCAGTTAACTGTTTCTAAGCTCTGTAGCTGGTCAGAAATGTTATCTTGTATTAGACATCTACATTTCATCACGCTAATGGATTTAGCTAATATCAATAAACATCTAATATCCCAGCACATTGCAGACTCCAACATACAATTTATGTAAATGTTTCACATGTTGTGTTTGCACATGCTTATGTGCTCATAATCTGTTTTTGTTGGAGTCTGAGTTGTTCTGGGAGGCAGTCATTTGTTGACATCAGCTAACACCAGTACTGTGGTTGCTGTAGTTAATGCTGTAGAGGAACAGAAGACAGAAATTGAAAAACTTGGGAGCAATCTTTAGAATTTTAGCAGAAAAAGGACCTGTATCCTCATCATGGATGACAACCAAGACCATCTTTAGCTTAGAAATTGATTTAATTAAGTTGAACAAATGTCTGTCTTCCAAGCAGTGTAAACTATAACTCTAATTTCATTTAAACAAACAAGTATGCTCAGATGTTACATATTAGAGGATTAAGGAACTTGGAAGTCATTTCTGTTTATACAAAATAAGCCACACACATACTGTATATGTAAGAAATTTGACAAGTTACTTAAATGTTCTGCTGGAGATCTGTGGATTATTCTGGATAAACAACTCATTTCATCTGGAAAAAGACATAGCTGGTAAGTTTTTAAAAAGCTGCTAATGGAGAGGAAAACTATTTCAGTCAGTGACTGTCTGCATGGCTACCATGACACTGTTAAGGGTTTTTAAGCTGTTGTTGTGATTTTGGTGAAAAGACTCTTTAATTGTGCATATATTTAACCTCTGTACTGAAACCTGTGTTAGAAATTCTCACCAATCCTGCATGGCATCTTCTCGTAGGTTATGTGAACATAGCTGCACTGTTGTATTTCAGGAGTGGATATGAAAAGTCTCCTGCTTTAACGTCTACATTTTTAATGTTACTCATATTTATATGTTGAATAGTTGTCTTACAACCATCACATTGCAGTTTATGTTACATTTTAGCAGAACATGTGAGAAATTGTCACTGAAATTCACCATATTGTGAACAATACATTGTAGGTATCCATCAAAAATCTATTTTATTTAATTGTTTCGTCTGCCGTCCCTGTGGTCAGGTCATATGGCTATGAAGGCAGTTTTACACGGCCTGCAATGCTGTGCACGAAGATGTACATGGTTTCTTGTAGGATACCTACAATGTGTAAAATGAGAAGATCTTCATGCTTCAGAAAATGTAAGTGATGTCATTTTTGGTCTCTTTGTTGCCCCCAGGTGGACAAACTGGAGGAGGCAGAAAGCCAAAGGAAAACTGAAGAGGAGGTGACAGAGCCTCAGCCCATAGTGTTTGGTAAGTGACACAGAGGGACAGAGGCTTCAGTTTGATACACTGGACAAAACCTTGTCATGCTGTGAAATAGTGCGTATGTAGACTTCAGTAATTATCTGTCGATAAACCTTACAATTTACATAATGAAACACAGGTTAGGTGCTGTTCTAGAATACTGAAAGTTTCAATTGGGTTCAACTGGATTGCCCCAACAAACAAGAATCTAATTACTAATAATACTAGGGTAACAATACTACACTTACTTTTAAATCTGCTTTTGCAAAATGTGAAAAGTCAGTTTTGTTCAAGGGGATACTACTCTGTTTCACACTGAAATACAGTAGGTGGCAGTAATGTAAGTTAACACTGGATGTCACCTGCTCTAAAATAGAAAATAAAGAAGAGGAAGTCTGTGCAGAGCTACTGTAGAAACATGATGGTGCAACACAAGCTGCTGCTTGTGGAGATAGAAGCATCTTATGTGATGATAACAAAAATGCAACAGTCATTATTTTCAGGTGATTATACACCATGAAAACATAATTAATTCTCCTAAATATTCCACACTAATGGTTTTAAAGAGATGTTTGAATCAAATATTCATCCCTCTTTTATTTTAAGCTATTTTTACATCTTGCTATAACAAAAGAAAGTTGAAACATGATTTAAGTTGGTTTAACAATCAGTTTGTCAATAACAAAAACATTAGTTTTTGGTCAAACCTGATGAAAAATCCTCTTTGGAGAATTTCAGTTAAACTGACTTGCTACTGAACAGGTATGACGTTGAAAATAGTGAGCATTAACTGGTGTGTCCGTGTGTGTGTGTGTGTGTGTGTGTGTGTGTGTGTGTCCTCAGGTCAACAGCTGATGCTGACTGGCTCTCCTGCTCCTGCGACTCCCCAGCCGGCGTACCCCGGTTATGGCTACGCAGCCCCCGCAGCCTTCCCCCCTCAGCCTGCATACGGCTTCAACATGTAGACGCTCCGGTCTCACTGTTAAAGACCACATCTACCCCCTCTCCCTCTACACACAAACACACTGTTTTGGCCCCGAACCACACTGAAACATGCTGTTCTCAGTCTCAATCAATCAACAGAGGGCATGGAGACCCCCCCCCCCCTCCAAGAAACCACACCTGGCTGCCACTCCCATAAGGCTCTCCTCACTGAACCCGCAATAGAAACTGCCTCTTCTCTTCTCCACAACCAGTTTAGAAGGACTAGCATTACAGCTACCAGGCTCTCATTTGTTTCTTTTTTCCACTTGGACGTCACAGCTACAAAGCATGAAGTCACCTCTGGGCTCGTAGATAAATCAGACATCCAGACATTAGCCACTCTGTCCTGTTGCTGTTCCATTTTATTAACCATAGAGCAGCATTTCATTCCTTTGTTTTGTTTCTGTTTTCCTCGACATTCAGCACTGATAAAAGAGACTTTATTACTGAGGAGTAGTAAAGGGGACACGTGCATCCCCTTCCCTCCTAAAGCACTGCTTTTACGGCCTTATATACATTGAAGTGATGACAAAAACGGGCTCATTTTGTTCATGTTTAATTTCAACTGTGTCAGGCTCTAACAGTTATTGTGCAATAGTTTTGTTTGTCCTTTCATAACAGGTGCAAAGTGTTCATTTTACTTTCCAAAAACAAGGAGATGCTGTACACGGACATTTGTCGTATGGGGTTATACTGTGTATGTGTGTGTGTGTGTGTGTGTGTGTGTGTGTGTGTGTGTGTGTGTGTGTGTGTGTGTGTGTGTGGTGTCAACATAAAGCCTTTGAGGGAGACATCACCAAACGAGGACACATGAGATTTCCACTCCCTTGCAGCCGCAAACCTTTTTTTTGACGGGTCAGAGAATTCAGATCTTTTTTTTTCGATAATACTTGTCCAGAGCTACAGGAAGGAAAGAGCAGTGGACGTAATAAACATACGCTATATGCTGTAGTTGTGCATGTGCTGCCAAACTATAATGCTGCAACCAGGAGCACAATTTTCATGTTACACTCAAGTATATCAAGTATTACTAATGTTGTGTCCAAAACTAAGCAATGAACGTGGAAAACATCTCACCTGACTAACAGGAACTTTGATGAAACTCTGAGAGTGAAGAGATGTAACAGGGGGAACATTAGCTCACATCCTGGTGCCAGTTGGTACAAAAAAATAATCATTATTGTACTGAAAGCAGTGTATAATTTAAGATATATTGAAATACCTTAACTAATCAAATAAGTCAAATAATATAGAAAACCATATGTATTGTCTATAGTGTGTTGATGTAGTCTTAAAAGCATAATGATTTTTGTAAAAAAAAAAAAAAAAAGACAAAAAAAAAAGGACAAAATACAAAAATATCAGGTGAATTAATAAGTGGCAAAGTCCTGACATGAGACTGCTGAGTGTTTACTTCCTGTGCTGTCCACAAATCCTGTATGATAGACTGCTCAGTGGTGGCATCATCTTTGGATTTGTCAGAGCAGAAAGCAAAAATACCTGAGTTGCACATGAAGCGCTCCCTTTATCTGCACAAGTCATGCATACAGAATGAGGAATAAAGTTTACACACAGTGCTGAGTTGTGCATGTTTTTTCTGACGTTGACAACAGGAGAAAGCACAGAGGCTGTGAAGTCCCAAAAGTTGATGTGTTTGTTTTTCTTTGTGTGTGTTTGCAAGATGATCTTTTTATGCAAACACAGGTGGTAAAAGTAGATGCTTTCATGTCTTCTGAAAAAAGTCAGTGGTAAACGTAGAAGTACTGAGTCTTTACTGCAGCGATAATGGAAAAGCCAAGGCTCTGACATGTACTGAAGGTATGAAAGTCAACAGTAGGTCTGTGAAGGACACGTCTACTGAACAGAACTACACATGATATTATTATTATAACTGACAGAATATTGAAACCTTCTAACTTCAAATTCAAACCTCTGTATTTAATGAAGGATCAGCCCAGAGGTGTAAATCATTTGAATATTTTTACTCAGTTTTGAAAAATTGACAAAAGACAACTTTATGCCACTGGGTATTTTGTGAAAAAATCAGAAACTTTTAGCTTTTTTCCCCTTCAAACGAAACAAATGGCTTTAATTGTCTAAGGTAGTGTACCACTCTTCCACCTTTTCAGTGTCTTGTTTATGGTTTGTATGTGCAGCTCCTCATTCACAGTGGTATTTGGGTGCCTTTTTCTCCATGGCCCAGTCTCCCTGTAGTTTATGTCTAGTATTATTATGTCTTTTATATCATTTTCATCTTTTACTTCTGTGTGATATGCACTAAGGCAGTGGTTCTCAACCAAGCCCCCTCCCCCCCGTGTCTAATTAAAACAAATTCCTGGCCCCCCTACATATGAGCACTGCAGGGAAATACATGTGATCTTGGTGTTAAAATCGTTGCTGGACCTGAGTGAAGTTGTTCTAACAGGTTCACTACTTTTATTTATATCCTCATGGAGAAAAGGTCTGGACAGCGGAGACCTCAGTGATGGGCTGTATGGCTTTGCTACTGCCCATCACTGCATTCTGATAAATGTATTTATTATTGGGTTAAGCAGTTATTTTATACAAATGAAACACTGCAGATCCACTTTGTTTTGTTACACAGTTGCTTCTCTGTTTTTTTGTCATTAGTGTATTTTTTAGTATTTTTTCTTCGATACAGCCACAACCATCTTAAGCCCCCCCGAAGCTCTTGGAGACCCCCGCGTGAGCCTTGGCCCCTCTGTTGAGACCCCATGCACTTGGGCAGGGGTGTCAAACTCATTTTAAATCGGGGGCCACATTCAGCCCAATGACATGTGGTATCCTATCTGTTTTACCCACTTTGGATTTATATTAAAAATAGGAGTGTCTGGCTCAGTCAAATACATAATTATGTCTATAAAATCATTTTGGACCATGTTCAGTGATGCATGACTCAGTTGCTGAAGCAAAAATAATATTATCCATCATCTCCAAATGGATCCTTTTATGCTGATAATGTCTGTAAAACTAAGTCTGGAACTCTTTTGGATTAACAGCGACATGATTGGAAGGGAGTCCCGTTAAAGCAACAAATACTTATGATCATAATAACAACAAACATTAGTAAATCAGACATGTTTAGGTGATCAGCTGGGATGTTCCATTCACTTCTGCATGGAATGGATCAGCTTTAAACCTTCTTCATTTGCCTTCAAATTGAACATCTTGCCCTCCTCGTAGATTCTAAAGCTTAATATATTTGATGTATAAATATAGTGTGTTTAACATATTTCAACCAATAGAATCTACAAGGTGGGCAAGAATGTTCTTTTAGATTTTAATGTCAAACCTAATGATTTTGCTGTATTTTCCAACATGATATTCAAATTCACGTCAAAGGTCATGTTTGGTCATTCTATGGAGCTGGATCCACATTAAAGGCACTATTAAACTATTATATACATGAAGGATATAGAAGTGGATAAAACTGCACAAGAGCTTTGATGTGATTTGTAGTAAATATTGCTGGTACAAGGTGATGGTAAATGGGAGTGAGTTCAGCATCTGGAGGTTTAGATAGTTGGAGAAGATCCATATATGGCATCAGAAGATGGATCCTTCTAGGAATCAAAACTTCAACTATTTCTGAGTGAGTCTATGAAAGTGGGTCAGGTAGGGACAGAAAGGAGACAAACCCTTTGATCTCAAGTGGGTTGGACCACTAAAATTATAACATCATAACCTATAAATTATGATGAGTCCAAATTTTTCTCTTTGTTTTAGTGCAAAAAAAGTAAAATTAAATTATGAAAATGTTTACATTGACAAATTATACCCCCCCCCCCCCCCAAAAAAAAAAAAACAAAATTGTGAATAACATGAACAACTTGAAATTTAAGGAAAATAAGTACAAATTTAACAATGTTATGATTCAACCTCTCATTTACACACATGTAGTTCAGATCACAGTGGATCTACAAAGGCACAAAACATTTAGTAACAGGCATATTATTCTTAGAATTTTGGAGTTTGGAACTGAAATGAGTTTGACACCCTTGACTGTGAATATCTTCAGTGCAGTTTTTGCACTTCATACATTCTTCCTGAGGGTTAAATGGAATCCTCTGGCGGCCCGGTTTTGGCCTGTGTGACACCCCTGCACTGAGGGATCTACTTGTTTTTTGTTTGTTTGCTTTGTTTTTCTTTTTTCCTGTGTTATTGCTCCATCTATTAAGGTTGAAATCTTTCTTATTACCTCCGCCAAGGAGGTTATGTTTTTGCCAGGGTTTGTTTGTCTGTCTGTCTGTTTGTTTGTCTGTCCGTTAGTGTGCAACATAACTCAAAAAGTTATGGACAGATTTTGATGAAATTTTCAGGGTTTGTTGGAAATGGGATAAGGAAGAAATGATTAAATTTTGGTGGTGATTGGGGGTGGGGGGGCCCACGGGGGGGGGCGCAGACCAGAAAATTTCATCAAAATCTGTCCATAACTTTTTGAGTTATGTTGCACACTAACGGACAGACAAACAAACAAACAGACAGACAAACAAACCCTGGCAAAAACATAACCTCCTTGGCGTGGGGGGGCCCACGGGGGGGGCCACTGATCAGCCTTGGCGGAGGTCTTCGCTCTCCGAGTGCTTCTAGTACTATACTCTGTGATCCAAAACTATAAATAATGAATAATTTTCCTCATTAAAACTACATCATAATGAAAATGTAAAGAGTAGAATAATAATAATGTAGTAATGAATAAAAGTAAAAAGTTGTAAAAAAAAAAAAAAATTCAAGTAAAAGACAGATACCTCAAACCTCTAATAAAGTAGTAGAAAGTATTTTCACATTATTACTTATTTTCGTGGTCCACTTAGATCACAGGTGACAAAAAATACAGCCCAGGGGCCAAAACCAGCCCGACGAAGGGTCCAATCTGGCCCGTGGGATGAATTTGAGAAATGCAAAAATTACACTGAAGATATCAACAATCACAGATGTTAAAATCATTTTAGGTCAATTCAATCTAAAGTGGGTCAGACCAGTAAAATACTACCATAATAACCTATAAATAATGAAAACTGCTAATTTTTCCCTTTGTTTTACTGTAAAAAACAAAACAAAAAAACAGTTAAATTATACAAAAATGTTTATATTTACGGACTAGCCTTCTACAAAAAGTAAATAACCTGAACAAATATGAACAACCTTAAATGTCTTAATAGAAGTATGTGGAGTTTTAATAATATTCTGCCAGTTATTAAATGTTTTGTGCATTGGTAGATCCACTGTGATCTGTAAGTTGTAATGCACATGCATAAATGATAAACTATGGTATAATATTGTAAAAATTGCACTTATTTTTCTTAAGAATTTTCAGGGTGTTTATATTTATTCATGTTATGTTCAAGTACAGTTGTAGATGTGAACACTTTCATTACAGAATCTTACTTTTTCACTCAAAAACAAAGAGAAAACTTTGGAGTTGACATTATTCATAAGTTCTTATCCTATTATTTATATTCTTTTACTGGTCTGGCCCACTTTAGATCATATTAGGCTGAATGTGGCCCCTGAACTAACATGAGTTTGACACCCCTGGCGTAGATCATTTTTACGCACAAGATTATTATAAAATATGCGCAAATGCCACTTTTCTGGGCTCCATATAAAACACAGGTGTCAAACATACGGCCCGGGGGCCAAATCCGGCCCACCAAAGGGTCCCGTCCGGTCCCTGGGATGATTTGTGAAATGCAAAAATTACACTAAGATATTAATAATCCTTTTAGTTCAGGTTCCACATTCAGACCAGTTCAATCTCAAGTGGGTCAGACCAGTAAAATACTATCATAATAACATGTAAATAATGACAACTCCAAATGTGTCTCTTTGTAAATGTAAATATTTTCATTTATTTACACTAAAACAAAGTATAATTTTGCAGAAAAATGTGAAGAACCTCAAATGTGTTAAGAGAAGTAAGTACAATTTTAACAATATTCTGCTCATTACTCAATGTTTTGTGTGTTTGTAGAGCCACTGTGATCTGTGAGGTGTAATGTAAGTAAGTAAGTAAGTAAAGCTTTATTTATATAGCACTTTTTAAAACAACATGTTACAAAGTGCTTCACATAAAGGGGAGATAAATCAAATTTTAAGCCAATTTACAGAAACCCAACAGAATCCTCCAGGAGCAAACACTTATGACTGGTGACAGTGGCGAGGAAAAACTTCCCTTTAACAGCAGAAACCTCGAGCAGACCCAGACTCCTGAAGGATGGCCGTCTGCCTTGGCCAGTTGGGGTTAGAGCGAGAAAGTAAAGGAGGAGAAAAGAGAGAGCGATAGAGATAGAGAGAGACTGGGGGAGAGGGTGGAGAGGGGGGAGGTAGGTGGAGACACATGCACAGATAACTGAACTAGAACATGTACAGGGTGACACAAAAAAACGGGAACTTTTTAACAATCTAATAAAACCAAGAGTGATGGAAGAAAAATATTTTATTCATAGTAATTGAAACCTTAAACCATGCCATTTAAGAAACAATGATGGAATTTTCATTTTTAAAAAAATTACTTCCTGTAGATGGCGTCCTCCTGTACGAATGCATTCTTGAAATCTGCTGTTGAGATTCCTCATTGACTGCTGCAACATCTCAGCTGGGATACTGTGAATTTCATCCTGAATTCTCTGTTTTAACTCATCCACAGTTGTTGGTCGAGTCGTGTACACTTCACTCTTGAGATAGCCCCACAAGAAAAAATCACAAACGGACAAATCTGGCGATCTAGGGGGCCAGGGAACGTTACCGAATCTTGAGATCACACGGTTACCAAACAATTCTCGCACAGCCGCCAATGGTTACTATGGTCACCCTCTACAAGTACAGGGTGACCCAAAAAAATGGGAATTTTTGAAGTGCGTATTGGCAGACATGAGCAAGTGGCAGCACTGCGAGACAGTGACCTTGAGCAAGTAAACACACCCCCATTTTAGTAACCACTGGAGGCTATCTCAAGAGTAAAGTGTACACGACTCGACCAAGAACTCTGGATGAGTTAAAACAGAGAATTCAGGATGAAATTCACAGTATCCCAGCTGAGATGTTGCAGCGGTCAATGAGGAATCTCAACAGCAGATTTCAAGAATGCATTCGTACAGGAGGACGCCATCTACAGGAAGTAATTTTTAAAAAAAGTAAATTCCATCATTGTTTCTTAAATAGCATGTTTTAAGGTTTCAATTACTATGAATAAAATATTTTTCTTCCATCACTCTTGGTTTTATTGGATTGTTAAAAAGTTCCCGTTTTTTTGTGTCACCCTGTATAAAACAGTATAATAAACACTATCGTAACTATACGGATAAGTGAGTGATGATGGAGAGAGGCAGGACCACAGCAGCAGGTCCAGAGATAAAGGTAGAGAGAGGCCGAACCACAGCAGCAGGTCTAGAGATGATCTTAGGAAAACCTGTGAAGATCCAGGGAAAAACTGGTGATGATCCTGGGAAAACCTGTGAGGTGATAAAGCACAGAGACTCCAGGGAAGAAGTCAAGTCAGTAACATGAATTCACTGGGGCGTAAAGAGAAGAGATTTAACGAAATGCTTGTTTATAAAAGTGAGTTTTTAAGAGTCGCTTGAAGGTGTCTATAGAATCTGATGATCTGATGTGATGTGAAAGACTATTCCAGAGGGTTGGGGCCAGAATAGCAAAAGCATGGTCGCCTTTTGTTGAGAGGTTGGAGCAGGGGATGGATAGGAGGTTAAAGTTTGACGAACGGAGTGGTCATGGCGGTGAGTAGGGAACTAGGAGGTCAGAAATGTAACTGGGGGCGAGGTTGTGCAGGGCTTTAAAAGTAATTAGGAGTAATGAACATGTGTAAATAACAAAATGAGGCATAATATTGTTACTTATTTTTTCAGTTTGTTCATATTATTCACATCTTTTGAAAGGATACAGGGTGGGGAAGCAAAATTTACAATATTTTGAGGCAGGGATTGAAAGACAGTGTATGACCAGTTAGTTTATTGAAAGTCATGAGAATTTATTTGCCATCAGAAAATTGACATAATAGAAAATGTTTTTATTCTATGTGTTCTCCTTCTTTCTCAATAACTGCCTTCACACGCTTCCTGAAACTTGTGCAAGTGTTCCTCAAATATTCGGGTGACAACTTCTCCCATTCTTCTTTAATAGTATCTTCCAGACTTTCTCGTAATAGTTTTGCTCATAGTCATTCTCTTCTTTCCATTATAAACAGTCTTTATGGACACTCCAACTATTTTTGAAATCTCCTTTGGTGTGACGAGTGCATTCAGCAAATCACACACTCTTTGACGTTGGCTTTCCTGATTACTCATATGGGCAAAAGTTTCTTTTGCCCATATGATTTGATGATTTGCCCATATGATTATGACATCAATATATGTTTGGTTTCAAAAACAATTGACATAGTGCCTGCTGAGAAAAAACAACTAAATGTTCATTGTAAATTTTGCTTCCCCACCCTGTAGTTTGTAGATGTAAACCTTTACATCATGTAAATCAGGGGTCTCAAACTCATGTTCTTTCAGGGGCCACATTCAGCCCAATTTGATCTCCAGTGGGCCGGACCAGTGCAATAATAACAGAATAACCTATAAATAATGACAACTCCAAATTATTATCTTTGTTTTAGTGCAAAAAACCCCCATTAAATTCTGAAAATACTTACTTTTATAAACTATCCAAACAAAAAAAGATGTGAATGACCTGAAAAAACTGAAATCTCTTCAGAAAAATCAGTGCAATTTTAACAATATTCTGCCTCATCTTATCATTTCTGCATGTACATTATGGAACCGAACTACAAAGACACTAAACACTGAGTAACAGGCAGAAAACTGTTAAAATCATGCTCAATTTTCTGTAGACATTTCAGGTTGTTCATATTTGTTCAGGTTATTCATATTTAATTGATACAGGATAGTTTGTAAATGTAAATATTTTCATAATTTAATGTTATTTTTTTGCAATAAAACAAAGAAAAAAAAACCTGAAGTTGTTAATTCAACATTTTTTGCTTAATTCATGATTTTTTGCTAAATCTGAGATTTTTTTTTTGGTTTAATTCAAGATTTTTTCCTTAATTCAAGCTAAATATTTTTTGCTTAATTCAATTCAAGACTGTGGAATTTTTGCACCTGGCAAATTCATCCCACGGGCCGGATTGGAACCTTTGGCGGGCCGCATGTTTGAGACCCCTGATGTAAATTAACTTTTTCTCTCTAAAACATATAGAAAAGTTAGGAGTTGACGTATTTATATATTATTATGTTATTATTTCACTGGTTGGGCCCACTTCAGATCAAATTTAGCTGAATCTGGCCTTTGAACTAAAATGAGTTTGACACCCCTGATATAAAAGCATTTCAAGTTTGTCCAAAGGCGCTGGTTTCTGTTGTCAGTTCATTTGTGAGTTTTTGTGCCGTAAACATGGTGTAAATCAGAACTGTTGTGTTTGTGCACTGACAGGTCAGGAGCCAAAACCTGATGGATGGTTTCAGTCTGTGCGCGCGCGCCGCCTCTTTTGTTTGGGAAGGGTGTGGTTAACGACCGCGAGGCATGTGCACGTGCTGGTGTTGGAACAGGGCAGGGTTTGTTGTGGAAGCTTTCATGACTTTAATGAGCGGCATTTGAGGGCTGCGTCTCGTGCGCTCAGCCTGTATTCATGTGGTAACGCCGACGGAGACGTGGAGACGAGCAGCCCCGCCCCTCTCAGAGTGGATCAGACGTGGCTGTAGTTCCGCACATACACCCAGTGTTCCACCCACTGACCCGGGCTAACTGACCCGGGCTAACATCATCACGCACTGCTTGATTTGAACCCGCTTTCAGGACAAAGTGCCCAGTTCCACGCGCTCATGTCCGCCTCTCGTTTCCGCCTCGTTTTGCTTCTTTACGTAGGTACTGTCGTGATACCAAGTTGCCATGGTTACAAATAACTGATACTGGATAGAGACGGTCCCAACTTCCTTGACAGTCCCCATATACGCCCACTGTCAAGACTCCGGACGCGTCACAGATCACCTGCATCCAGCAAAGCGCGCTCCAGTCTACTAAAAAAAAAAAAAAAATACAACAACAACAACTAAAAACAAAGAAAAACCTGGAAACTACAACCTGAAAGATCCACTGAACTCCAGCAGAAGCTCATTCAGACTGTTTTCCACTAACTATGCTGGAAAAAGGAGCATTTATGAGCCCCTTCCACAGACCGAGGTGTCTGGCAGCTGCGGCTCCGGCGGGGAAAGCGAAGTTAACCCACCCGGGGAAGGCGATCCTGGCAGGTAAGTCCACAGGGGTTCATTCACAGAGGCAGGGTTAGACACAAGGTCCCTGTGTAGAAGGAGCAGGAAAGTCTGAGTCTGAGCTCAACAAGGATGTGTTGTGACCAGGAAAGGCGTCTACTGAAATCATGCAACCATGAAACTGAACCAATGAAAACTTCCTCTAAGAAAGAAACATGTTTAAGGGACAGCTGTGTGTTTAATGCAAGTGACAATACACAGATTCTATTCTATTCTATTCTATTCTATTCTATTCTATTCTACACAGATATGATGCACTTTATGTGATGCATGGTTGTAAGTTAACCCTCCGGTATCCGGGTGCGCCTTTTAGGCACACTTTGCACTTCGTTTAAAAAAAACAAAACAAATTAATATTATTTTTCACAATTTAAATAAGGTTAGAATTCAAAAGTTGTTCATTTTTGCATGATCTTTAAAATTCTGGCCACCAACTAAAATTTGCACATTGTAAACAAAAGAAAATTACAAGACTAGCATCTGTCTCCCAAGTGTGCCTATGATTAGGGCTGACCTTGATTTACAAAAATAAAATCAAATTAGAGCAGAAAAATAAATCAATATATAATATTTAATAGTTTGATTTATAGGTGTGCATTTCACGCACACTTGGTGACAGATGCTAGTATTTTTGAACATTTGACCTAGCGCCAAAAATAATAATGCAAATTAACCACTGTTGGAGTTAATCATTGACATATGCCAGGCTGCAAAAATCAAATAGTATGTGATCCACTTTTTATGTAATATACTGAAAAAAAATATTATTTTTTTGTTTTTTGCATCCAACAAAATTGGTTTGTTAACATTACAAACACGGCATTTAAAGGGTTAAAAAATGTGACAATTATTGAGTATTTGGTATTTTTATTTATGGCTCAAGTTGATGAAATAGAAAAAAAAAAATGTAAAAGAACTAAAAACAAACTGTATGAAATTTTTTTTGACATTATTCCAAAAGTGTGCGAAAAAGGCACACTTGGTGCTTAGTAAGGGCCTTGCTGGACGGGATACCAGAGGGTTAATGACAGTTAATTAGCCCAGTGTGTAAATTCATCTGTGTTTGTCCCTCAAAGTCCCAAACATCCACTGGCACCAAAACCATCTACTGATCTAAAAAGGTTTAATATATGTTGATCCACTAATCTTATCAATACATGTAAATAATGCAGGATAAAATACAGTTTGTCATCTTTTCATGGTCATCAGATGTGACCCATTTAGATGTTCAGAGGCTCTGTAGTGAACGTGGAAACACCGTCATCGACTACAACATTAATTCACCAGTGAAACCCATAGAGTTTAATGGCAATGGATGGAGATGCTTGTTTACAGGTTCAGTTAATGATATCTTTGCTAAAAAAAAAAAGTCACTTTTTCGTCAGTTTTCTGTTTTTGATATAATAACCCTCAACTTTATTCTGAGTTTTAACAAATATCTACATGCTCAATAAATTAAATATTGGAAAATACCTGATTTTTTACTGAAAAATGCAAAATACAGAGGATAATATTATAATAAAGGATTATAAATAATTTAAGAAAGGTTAAATAAAGGTAAAAAAGTGATTTGGGAGCTGCCACAAAAGCAGCACTGTGCCTTAATGATGGTGCACATAGGGTTATTTTTATTATCAGTAAATACAGTTTCTATAAACAGTACGAACCAGTTTATGACTTTGTGACTGTTCATGTTATGAAAATGGATGCACATTTTCCTTGTTATTAAAACACATCCTGTGAATCTATTTTTAGTGTAGTCCCACAGTAATGAACGTAAGGTCGGTAGCACTATGATTTAGAATGCAGTTAGTTAAGCCCAGGCAGGCTTTGGGGAAATAGTATGTTTTTCATATAGGATAGAATGTTACCGCACCAGGGAAACACGAATATCCAGTCTACAGTTCCATCAGTGCTTATATATTTTATTGTAACCTCATATTTGTTCCATCATATAAGTACCACACCTTAATCAAGCATTCATCTCTTTCACTTTGTCCTTTGGGAAACTAAGTTGCAGGTCAAAAGTGTGAGCTGTGGTTTATGTTTATAATGCAGATATATACCATAAATATCGTAAAGTAAGGTATTAATTAACTAAAGCTTAAAAGAAAGCATCCTCTATTTGACTTTTTCTGTCAAGTATCCCATCACGGTCCCATGCTGACAGTGATTTTGGGCTGTTTTAGGTCTAATCTAAAGATCATCTCCACTCAAAGTAGAGGAATACAGGGAGCCCCCACCACCCAGACCATACACATCATTTTTTAGAGTCTACCAGGTGTGCGTGCTGTGGCGATAAGAATAAAAGTCAAAAGAATGAGGGAATGCAACACAAAAATGACCTCCAGTGGGGGTTAAAGTTAATATGTGATGGTAGAGTTTATGGTCGCTAAGAAATACACTTCCCCTTTCGCAATCTGGCCCAGGATCCTGTGTTTTTCCCCTTATTGAGAGAAGTCCCGCCCCTTCTGGTATGCCTCATTGAACCTAATTTTGGAAAAAATCGATTAATGGCAACAGACGGGTAACTTTGATTCTGTTTGACTTACACCATCATCCACATCATAGTAAATTACCTTCCGCTCAGGCGTTTTATCCGGGTTTCATTGTTGACCTTTCCATTCTTTTCTGTGTGCTTTAAGACCTCCTGTCCAAGTCCACAAAAAATTCTGATCAAACCTGATGCTCCATTCAGTCCTGAAGAGTAAATGGAGCGTGTTATCAGATTGTTTTCACTTTTGAAGTTGATCAGTTAGTAGTTTGCTCTGTGTTATAGTGACACTATTAAGTATATTGATCCGTTCTGATTTACTGGTTCTTTTTAGTATAGCTATTGATTATTTTATAACAATTGATTACTTTATTGATTAGCAAAGGTGGCAAAAATGGGCTACACACACTGTCCCACAGCAGAAATACTGATACTAAAAAAAATAGACTGTGGTAAATGAAGTAGTGATTTACTTCAAATAAAGTAAAAATGCAATAGTAAAGTACCTCCAAACGTAATGAAATATTAGGCTCAGATTCTTTTTATTTTGTTTACTCGTTGCTTGTTTTGTTTCTTATGCCTTTTACATTCTTTTATTGCCTTTTATTTCATTTTTGTATTGTTAAGTGTTGTGTGTCATTTGTTACATTGTGTTTCACTTGGTGGTTTGTCCTTTTGTGGGTTTTGTGTGTGTGTGTGTGTGTGTGTGTGTTTGTGTGTGTGTCTTACATTGTTGTCATCTTGTGTCTTTCACATCATTTCCATTCGTTTTTGTCCCATGCATCACTTTTTCTTGATATGTATATTCACTGATGAGTACACCAGGGGCTCATCTTTTCTGTGTTTATGTTCGATTCATTTAGGTGGAAACTGGTATATTTGTGATAAAATGTTGGGAGTAAAATTAAAAACACTGTCAGAAAAGGTAGAAAGTGCAGATACCTCAATACTCTGAATACTTGAGTACAGTCACACCACACTATTTAGTCATATTTAGTCACCTCTATTTCTGTTGCTTAGTTTTAAGATGAACATTTCATAATGTTGTGTACAAAATGGCAGTTACACCATGGCTCAGTATTTACAGTTACTGACCAAGTAAAAAAAAAAAACCAGTCAAATTACAGGAACATGAAAGCGACATTAACATTTGAACACAACAGATTCTATGTACGTCATTTGAACAGTGTCTGTGAATCATGCATGCATTCCCACTGAGGTTTAACCCCCATCCCCACCCCCACCCCTACCCCCACCCTTGAGCTGGTGATTGGGGTGCAGCAGGTCCTGTTGATGAAGAGGCTCTCAGAGACACTGCTGTGTTAAGGGTACATGCTGATATTTGGCAGCACTCTGTTGATTTCAGCTGTGTGTGCTCTGGCAACAGTCCTACATTGAATATTTTATTGTTCTGCATGAATTTCTTTTGATTGAGGACTGAAAATAAACAGTCTGTCAAGTGAGGTGCTGTATTATGGCAAGAAATGCTAATGATTAGAAAGAAACAACCAACGTTTTATGGACCATTCCAAACTAAATATGGATGCTAGCTAATAGAGTTATGGTACAGTGTAAGTAGAGTGAATTATTTTTGTTAAAACATGTGGAAACCTTGTTTGGATTTGTAAAAATGCATATGGTATGACAGTTTAGTGTCTTGACGAGCATCTACAAAAATCTGTACAGGCTTATTGAAGCATGTGTTCAAGGCTAAACAAGTTTGCAAAACATGCTCTTTTCAACATTTTTTTGCTAGCTAGCAAAAAAGTGCTAGTCTAGCTCACTCATCTGAAGTGCTATAGTTCGGTTTCAGTTACTGCAGGTGTGTGTCTTACTTTTTTTGCCAAAACTGTCATTTGTAGAAACTTATAATTGTGACAGGAAGACAACACTAGTACAACAAAAGCTCATTTAGCTAATGAACGGTTCCTATAAGAACTAATAGAGAACACAACACGTAAAGGCAGTGTTGTGTTTGCATTTCTATGTATCATTTCAAACAGAAGTGGTATGGTAATTATGACTATTTCTACTTATTTAATTGAGGAAAGAAGAAATAAAGGCCTCACTTCAATACAATCCTGTTCCATATTCAGACCTCATACCTAAAGTGCCTGAACACTAAACTGTAGTTTGACACTATTTTCTAATGCTTTCTTACATTACTGTTGTGCACACAAGAACCTGACTTATAGAGTCAGAAGTTTCACAGTTAGCTTGTAATAATGTCCATCACTGGGGCTAAATGTGTTTTAAATACCTCAGAATTAGGTAAATATAGTGTGTTATTATTGTACAGTTTTATTGTATGGTTTGACACGCCTTATTTTTAATCTCTGCTTTTTTGCAAGCAGAACTAGTGAGCTAGCAGCTAGTAGCTAAAAGCAACTAATTAATTTGTGTAGTTGACTGGAATTTTAATGATTACTTTGCAGGACTGATTGTATAATAAATATCAATCAGGCTAATTGTCAGAGAGTTGACAAAAACGAAGTTGACAGCATTCCACACTTGGATTGAAAATATTAACTGATTAACTTTGTAATATATGATGATGGTAATTATTATGTACACAAGTATCCAAATTACATAGTTAGAGGACTATTGTGTAATTAGGTTTCTAGAAGCTTTGTGAAACTAAATGATTGTAAAAATGCTCCTCTCCTCGCTGCTGTCATCCTGTCAGCCAATGAGAAATGGAAATGTGTCTGTGGTGAGACCTTTCCCTTCCCCCATCAGTCCTGATTGACTGGATGTGGCCCCAGTGTAGTGCTCCGTCTCCCCTCGCCTGTCTGTCCAGTTTTGCAAGAGCAGCACGATTGCATTCTCTTCCTCTGTCTCAACCCTCCCTTCCTCCTCCTCCTCCTCCTCCTCCTCCTCTTCCCTATCTCCCAGTCAAGATGGCATTGATTTCTTTCAGTTGTTCAAACATTTGGAAATGAAACATGACTGTGTGTCGGTGGTTTTGTTTTTGAAGAGCATGTTAGCATCATTAGCGTAACAGGAGTCTGACCTGAGATGCCATCCGTCCAAAAATGCAGCTGATGGTTTCCAACAAGAGGATAAATGTTGGTTTCACTCTGCTGTGGCAGTTAATAAATCCTATTGATGGGTCGTCCAGTGCTCTGCCATGCTGATGCTGCTTTAGATTTATGTGTTACACTATTGCACAAGGGATGTATGATATGACCAAAACCTAATATCCCGATACAGGTGATTCAATCTAGATAATGATACATCGTCATATGTAAACAACAGCTCACTCTGAAAATAGCACATAAAATACTGTAAATAATACTACAACATACTGTGTAACTGTTTCATTTAGTCTGAGACTAAGTCCTGTTTATTAAGTTTTTATAAAGTTATTATTAAGTTTATTTAAGTTTAGTCACAAAAAAGTTAAGTGTTACAAGTGGTTACATAAAACACATGTTTAATCTACTTTAAAAATCCACCAGTATTGTTGTTTTTCTGGTGTTTTTTGTTGATGTGTGCTAACTCTATTTCCAAGTTAATGGACTGACAGAGTAGTTAACTAATTAAAATGCTTAGTTTAGACTAGAGGGCTGGTGTTGCTGCTTGTAAAGAGTTGCAGAAGGGAGGCACTGAAAAACTCAGGAACCGACTTCAGCACATACTACTCTGACACTGAAAGTGGTTGGAGTCTGTTTTGTCCTGCTCTGTCACATTCACTCTCCTCCATGTTTGTTTGTGTTGACTACTCATGTTTTTTCTGCATCTGTGGAATAACGTAAAAGGCTATTAAAGTCAGAGATTAATGTGTGCTCATGACATTATAAAAACTACTACCTGTCTCAGTCAATGGGCCATATTACTTCTAAGTTATTTACAGTTAGAGTGATGCTCATCTCAAGATTTATTTGATATTTACATCTATATTACACTGTCACACAGCTGCTATTACTTGCTACTTTGATTTTCAATTTAACAGCTTGTAATACAATTAGTTTATGACCGTGTCTTTTTTTGTCTTTGATTAATTATCTGTTGGCTTTTCTTAGCTCAAAGCTAAATATTGTCTTGGTCAACCTCTTTTCCAAATTATGAAAAATAGAACCAAAATGGTCTGGCAACACAAGAGAATGTGCAATAAAAGACATTTTAGCATCATATGTAATACATTGTCACACAGCCTCACTTCCTCCAGTGCTCTGCTGGGATTTATCTGCTATGGTTTCCAGTATGTTTGTGGACACTCATACATGCCCAAAGGCTCAAAGTAGACAAAGCAAAAAGTAGAAGGTCAGAGCTTAATGGCTCAAAGAGCCCACATAGGCAGTAGTAAGGGAGGAGGGGGCACATTTCCAAAGCTTTTAAAGGTCTGTGAGCTCTTTCTGGTTGCCGCTGGTTAGTTCACGTCTCATCTGATGACTGAAGCTAAAACAGAGGAGGAAGCAGAGTTTTATCTGCACAAGGCCTCGGGGAAAGAGAGCGCTCTGAGTGGATCTGAGGTCCTGATTGACTGTGTTGTGGCGTTTGTTGTAACACTTCTGCTCAGGGGATGACAGCAGACACACATGTAGAGATCCCTTACATTTGGATTGCCTTATAGATTGGTTTTCCTTTGGGAGAGGCTTGTGCCCATGTCCCTTGTCCTCCTCTCTTTCCCCATCTTTCCCTTTCCTCCTCCTTCAGCCTCGGGGCAGTTGGTACAGGCATTTCTTTTCTGAGTGGCTGTCTCCTCACAGGTTCAAAGGGCTTGTCAAAGCGAGTGCGCTTAACTCCCAGTTTCCTCACGTCACAGGCGACGCACACAGTCCAGTCCACTCCCCTGTGCCTTTTTTCAGCTTCCAGACCCTGAGTACCAGGAGGCAGGATCATAAATCAGTGCACTGCTCTGTTCACCCCCAACAGATCCCAGGGTAACAGCCTGTCAGCACATGACGGTAGAACATGTCAATGGACAGACAGTAAATCACACTGCATAATGTAGTAAAAATATTTTGATACCTGATTTCTTTATGTTTATATATATATATATATACACACACACACACACACACACATATAGGTATACGATATGATCTTCTTGTATTTCTCCTCGCATTAGTTTTCTTTCATTAGTTTCAAATCACATTACATAATCAGCTTGTTTTCTGAAGCATATATTCATTTTTTGATTGATATTATCCCTTCCCGTCAGTCCTAATGAATTTCATTATTATGTTGTAATCAGCTCACAGAGGCTTGTTTAATACAGGACATCAATCAGAATGAACAGTTATGTAGTTTTTCCAATGATGTAATTAGAGTTGGGTAATCCATTCTCAAGATACAGATAGTGTCTTAAGACTCTCCCACATCTGATACATTTAAGGTTTAATATGTCACAACAACTACACATTACATTTCCCATGATCCCTTCGTAACGTTATTTCACTTCTTCTCTCTACTACTACTAGTACTACTACTAATATTTCTTCTGTTCCATCAGAAATTATATATTGAAAACTGTTGAGTAACAATCAGTTATTTGCAGGAAAAAGTCAGATTCACATCTAAGTTTTTGTTTGTAGTTTTAGACGATATAGAGTCATGAAAGGGTTATTTTCACAAGCTAACCTAGAAGTTAGCATCACTCTGGTTCCTTGAGCAAAAGTCACTGGATTATTTATTTATTTATTTTTATTTATTTTCATTTTTTGCATTAAATTAGCATTGTGGCAAAGAAACGTTTATAATACTTGCATGTTTACTTCAGCAAGATTATGAAAACCATTTTTAGGATTTTTGAAGCATAAACATAGTAAAAATAAAATGTTAGCTACATCGTAGTAATATAACTAGAGTTCTTCTTCTACCAAAAACCCTTGCTTTTACAGCAAACTGATGTCGATAGTTGGAATAGTTTGCAAGAGTGTAAAAACATTAAATGTAGACTAGTGAGGAGGTGAGTTTTTGTGTTTGTTTAATGTCCAGGACAACTTTTGTAGTCTCTGTAGTCTGTAGCCTTTTTAAATATTTGTATATATTTACTTATTACGGAAGAACCGATCCTAAAAATCTGGACCAACACTGACTGTTCATGTTTGCATACATACCATTTTTTATTTGCTGGTTTGCTCAGGTCAAACTCTAGCAGGCTAAACTCTCATTCTACCTTCATGAACTACTATTATGTGCTTATCACTAAAAATTAGTGCATACAGTTCAGCACCTAACACAGGCTATAGGAGACCCAGACACTCAACAGAACTGAAACTGAACTGAATGGAGCGGGGCTGTAAACAGATGAACTCACACCACATAAACATCATCCATTGCTGTTGTTCAGTGTCTATTTGCCAGAACCACTCAAAATAGTGAATATCAATCCAACATTCTACTATTTTGTTGGACCACCTTTAACTTTGATCACAGCATGCATTCACTGTGGCATCTTTTCAATAAACTTATGCAATGTTACACCATGTATTTCGGTCATTTTTGGACACATAACATTACTGAACCTAGATCTGACCAACTGAAGCAACCTTAGATCGTAACGCTGCCCCCATAGGCTTGTACTGTAGGCACTAGCATGATGGGTAGTCCAGTATTCATGCTCTTTATCAAAGTGATGGTTGTTTCAGAAATGAGAAGTTACTCATTGCATCAGCTGGGGTTAAACAACTTGTTGCAGCTGAAACATCTTATTCGCTGCAGATCCATCCATCCATCCATCTGAAATATTATTCTAATTTACATAATGAATCTTTAAGTTTAATCTTTTTAGTAGTTTGTAGTTAATGTTTTAATATAAGATTCATTTGTTTAATCTGTTTTATTTCAGTATGCTCAGGAGTTAAATGTTCTCTGATCTTTCTTTAGATACACGTCTAAATACACACATATTTCCACACATATTACTGTCAAATATAGGTGATGAGATGTAAACTTACTGTTGGCATAACTTTACTTAGAGGTGAGGCTCCACATCTTCCCCACATCTTGACTTAGTTAGATAACGCTAATTTAAAGACCAACCCATTTGTACGGGTGTGGGACAATAAGTGTATAATTCATCTTATGATCTGGGCTCATTGTTCTTTGAGTCTCTTATTTGTGGTCATATTAAATTTTGCCAAATTTGAGACCGAGAAGAATCTGGACTCATTCTTGGATCTTCCAATAAAAGAACACGTTAACACATCCATCTATCCATCCATCCATGAAAAAAAAAACATTAATTGAACATCTCCTTTAGGATTGATCACTCAGTATTTAGAAAAAAAAAACAGTTGTGAAATTGACCCATTTTCTTTTTTGGTCATCATTCAACATTAATATAAATGTTAAATGCTGGTTTGGTCCTTCAATCTGGATGTGCCCGGATGTCACCATTTGTACACATTGTCAAAACAACCTGTATGTTCATGTAAATCTGTATGTAATTTACATACTGCAGGGCTCTGAGCAGTTGAAAGTGTTCACATGTAAAATTAATCAACATTCCTCCTGTAATTAAGCTTCTGTGTATCATTAGGGAGTGTTGTTCAGGACAGAGGAAGCCTAAAAGGACAGACGTCAGATGAATAATTCTTTTCATCTTTTGCAGGAGGCAAACAGAAATATTACGGGGTCTATTAATAGGACACCTCATGTTTGAAGTACATGACTCCTCTGGCTAGGACTGGAGATATGGACACAGTAGTATTTTTTCTGTAGATTTTCCACCCTTTTTTCCCTCCAGAGAATTTAAAGACAGTGATAATGGCCCAAATAAAGAACATCAGGATGAATTATAGATTGATTCTGCTGAAAAGCTGCTTATTATTTTTCTGGGGTACACACAAGCTGAACACAAACTAATTTACTGGAGACACACACTGTTGACCATTTTGGCTGAGCTTGAAAAAGCACTGAAGAAAACCTGAAGGAATCTCAGCTTCAAATATGCTAAGACTCATTAGCTGTACTCTGAAAATACATCTTTTGCTGATGCTTCCTGAGAAAAAACAGTTTCACTTTCTGAGTGGACCAGATGTGCCGGAAGCTCATTAAAGTCACTGAAGCAGCCAGAGCAGGATTTCAGAAAGTGTTCCTCCCTGGCAGGTGGATGTCTGGCTGCTCACCTGGACTCCTCTGTGCCCATGATTCACCCTAATAGAGCTGCAGCTATCGATTATTTTGTAATTGATTAATATATCAATTATATTTGATTAAACAATTATTTGAATAGGCAAAAAAAAACTACAAAAATGTGAAAAAGACATGTCTGAAAATGACAAACAACTTGTCCTTTATTTCAGAACCAACTGAAAAAGCAACCTCAAAAAGTATTAAAGTAAAAGTACAAAGAAAAATGTCTATATAGAAATAACAACAGTATAAAAGTATACATAATAATATCTATAGATATAAATAACAACAAAGAATGTATAGCTATAAACAGGGTGCGACTTGTTAGGAGGGATGGAGGGGATCAAACCCCCCTCTGGTTTTTACATCCCTACTTCTACTCAATGAATTTCATCCTTGGGGGGGACAACCAACTAATGTAAATAACAGGTAGGTTGAGACAGTTTTCTTCCACCTATATCCTACATTACTGGCACTAAAGTTCACATGAACCGAACTGTCAGCAGTCTCAGAATTCATGAACGTCCCCATGCACTGGGGTGCTGTAAAGGGGGGGTAAACGTACCAAATTTGTGGGGCCCAGCATTTGTAGGGGGCCCATAGAACAGTGGAGGGGGTCCAGTGGATACAGGTTAGAAGTTGTGAAAATTTCGTATAAGATCCACTGTATAATAGAGGGAAGGAACCGGGAGTTGGACATTGAAAGTATGGAGTTTCACTTTCGTTTCATGCCAGCGTTAGTTACGTTAGTTATGGACCACGCCCCCTATATATATATAACTGGCCCCCCACCCCCCGACAAAAAAAACATTTAAAAAACCCTCTGTTTTTTGACAAATCGCACCCTGGATGTAAACAACACAAACAAGCTGTCAGGTCAGTCTTCAACACATTTGGATCCAACTTACTAACTTATAACTTATATCAACTGAACATGGAACTAACATGCAACTTAAAGAAATACAGACTAATATTTGTAATCAGTCCCTCCAGAAAAATGTGATTATGAGATTGCATAATTCAATGCATAATCAAGCAAATAGCACACATTATGTGGGGGTCCACATTTTTTCATAAAGGGTGCATATTCACCACAATAAAAGCATATTTCCGTGCAAAATAAGCAAAATATGCGGGGCTCGCATGATTTCATAATCCCCACATTTTTCTGCATAAAGTTTAAAAAATATTGCATTGTAACTTGACACGGGGAGTGATGTAATAGGTGATGCACATCATTGGCTTGCATGTCCACAAAAGGTAAACTAACTGCGAACCTCAAAAAAAGTCCTTCAAGATGATGAAAAATGCAGCTCATTTGCGAACAAAAAATATCTGCAAAAGACAGAGCAAACCAGTACCCAATGTCCTACAGGAAAGACAGATCAGACCAGTACCCGATGTCCTACAGGAAAGACAGATCAGACCAGTACCCGATGTCCTACAGGAAAGACAGATCAGACCAGTACCCGATGTCCTACAGAAAAGACAGAACAAACCAGTACCCGATGTCCTACAGGAAAGACAGAACAAACCAGTACCCGATGTCCTACAGGAAAGACAGATCAGACCAGTACCCGATGTCCTACAGGAAAGACAGAACAAACCAGTACCCGATGTCCTACAGGAAAGACAGATCAGACCAGTACCCGATGTCCTACAGAAAAGACAGAACAAACCAGTACCCGATGTCCTACAGGAAAGACAGAACAAACCAGTACCCGATGTCCTACAGGAAAGACAGATCAGACCAGTACCCGATGTCCTACAGGAAAGCGGGTCATACTATTTTAAACCCCATGCAACTGTAGGTTGGAACATAAGAGAAAATCGACACTGGAGCCACTTTTCCAGTGCAAAACCTTTGAAAATGGTCTCTGCTGCAGCCATGATAATGTTACATGAACATGAAGGCTGTAATAGCCTTGAAACAGATGGCCTGTTTTACTTCACTTTTGTGAAGCAGGTAGCAATTATTTTATTTTTGACACCTGTGACTCAGGAATGTTAAAGCCATGTTTGAGCCATGCTTAAAAAATAAAGAACTAAAGCATAACCAGCACTTTCTGTGATGTAGTGTATGCTTACTTCTGTATGTTTGCTTATCATAGGATGTAATTAGACATTTTTCATAGTAGCCTAGTTAGAACAGGATGTGGGAGAAGAATCCGTTTTTTTTTTCATTGAAATGTATGGTTTTCCAGTTTCTGCGTATTTTTGTAACTGCACATTTTTTTTTGCAAATTCCCGCAATTTCACTGTATACAGTCACATAAAACCCCCACATGATCCATCGCATAATCAAGGATTTTTGCCCAAATTTTTCTGGAGAGACTGTGCAATGTTTATGTAAAAGTTTAAAGGAGTAAGTGATGGTTCCAATTAGGGCTGGGTAAAAAAATCGATTTAATCAATCTTAGATCAATCTCATTTTAATTTTGCGTAATCGATTAATAGGGGATGAGATCGATTTTTCAGAGCAGGACCGGGAGTATGCGGAACCACGGGCGGCTCCGTCTTGCAAAGCCCTGGGGAAGACTTGGTCTCGCTCGCGAAAAAGACGCGGAAAAGACGCAGTGGGGAAACCCCTTCCACTGGAGGTCCTCCGGCCTCAAAGTCGAACCCGCAGTGGGAAGGAAGTGGCCGCCCGGGGAGTCGTGGAAGCCGGTCGTTGTTGGAATAATAACTTGGATCCATACTATCAGCTATGGCTGATAATATGGATAGTTAAGCGACAATGTCCGTCCGCTACGCAACCCCCCCTCCGCTTCCCCGATCAACATTCATGGAGCGTGTGCACCCCCCAGCCCCGCTCTGCTCCGACCAACAATCATGGAGCGCACCCCAACCCCCCACCCCCAGTCAGTAGAAGCCTCCAGCCATAAAACAGAATAAAGATGACCAAGTCCTTTCTTAGCCACTGTAAAAACATGGCAATGTTTCTGTCCCGTTCATTATTTAAGAGCACATTCAGTAATTTACTGCTGAAATGTCATATTTATTTCCTTTCTAATATCAATGTTGATACCAGTATTGATGTGTTGCATGACTGCGGTACTCAAATAATCAGGTTACAACTCAAAATTGGACTTTGGTATCACTAAATTACTCTGAATCAATCAATTAATATTGAATCGAATCAATATTGAATCAAATCGAATCGTGATTAATCGATTCAGAACCTTA
The DNA here is from genome assembly GCF_902148855.1 of Sphaeramia orbicularis. Classification (NCBI taxonomy): domain Eukaryota; kingdom Metazoa; phylum Chordata; class Actinopteri; order Kurtiformes; family Apogonidae; genus Sphaeramia; species Sphaeramia orbicularis. The sequence goes on along the minus strand of NC_043965.1, from coordinate 49,974,016 downwards.
TGAATTGAAATCGAATCGATTATGGAAATGGCCGTGATACCCAGCCCTAGTTCCAATGTAGAAAAGTCAACATATAGACATTTTCTGCCTTTTTGTCCTCATCTCTTATGAGCTACACTCCATGTTGTTTGTGTTGATCCTGGCATCATGTGTGTCACAATAAGCATCTGTGTGAAAGTTAGCAGCAGTGAAGTTAAAGAAACAAAGCTTCAATTCAGGAAAATAATCCAATAATTTTTTTAAATCGATTTCAGTCGATAAATCCTTTCAACTCTCTCTTCATTCAATTGGTCTGGGACAGTTTTTCCATGATTCTGACTAAGTTACTGTGCAATTAAGAAACAAATGGTGCCAGGTACAACAAACCCCGCCCCTCGCACGTATTGTAGCTTATTTTGGCATCGATCCAGCTGATGTCATCATGTCTATGTGTGTGCTGATATCAGCATATCAATTGCCTCTATATATGTGCCAAGTTTGAAGTAAATGGAAACAAAATTGATGTTTTTATAAACGTTTGAAATTTCACCCATCATAATTAAATGGGAGAAAAAAAGATTTTAAAAATTCATAAAAATTTGAAACTTTGACCTACTTTTCCCAAAATGTAATCACATCTATTCTGGGTAACTGGCAATCTATAAACCCAGTTTGGTACAAATTCTACCAATTGTTTTTCTGCTTAAGTGTTAACAAACAAACAGAAAGACAAACAAACCAAACCAAAAACAATACCCATTGCCTCCCTTTCGGGGGGGTGGGGTAATTATCATTAAAACCGAGTTTATTTTCCGCACTATGAAAAACTGACAGTGATACTGCTCCATCTCACAGGTCCCTGTAGGGTGTCTTGATCTCGCTTGCAATGATTCTGGTATGGGAGGGGGATGGAGGAAGGGTCCTCACGGCCTCAAACTCGAACCTGCAGTGCAGAGGAACTGGCTGCCTGGACTGTTTGGTCGGCGGAAGCCAGTCATTGTATGGAATATTAACTTGGATCCACACTCAGCCATAGGTGATAGCCAGGGTGTGAACATGACAAAGTCATGGGGCCCAGCATTCCTGGGGGGGCCCATACAGCAGTGGAATGGGCCCAGAGAGTTAGAGGAACAATAAAGCGTCTTTAGCTTCATTTTTACTTTGCACCGCTCTGACAATCACGGACCGCTACCCCCCCCCCCCCCCCCCCCCCATATCAGTATCAGTATTGATGTGTTGCATGTCTGTAATAGTCAAATAATCTGGTTACAGCTCAAAATTGTACTTTGGTATCACTAAATGAATCTGAATTAATTAATACTGAATCGGATCAGATCGCATTGTGATGAATCGATTCAGAACCTTATGAATCGAAATCAAATCGATTAAGAAAACTGGCTATGATACCCAGCCCTAACTGTGTGTGTTATTTTGTTATTTTATTTTATTTATTTATTTATTTTCAAGATAAAACTTGGTTAAATTACTTTAGTGTGTGCATAAGTACTTTTTGAACATTTTGAGCACATTTCAACAATATCCCGATAATATGATGATAACCGTGATGTGAAATTTTCATGTCATTACATCTCTATACCCATAGCTGCCCTGGGGTAGGCTGGCAGAAGCGTGGCTGTCAATATGCGCTAACAACCCCTCCGACCACCACCAAACATTCACATGCATTCATGTGAGCAGCAGCACTGGAGGAAAGGTGGGTGAAGTGTCTTGCCCAAGGACACAATGGCATATGACTAGGACAGGGTGGGATTTGAACCCCTCTACCTCCTGAGCCACAGCCGCCCCACAATTCTACAATTACAGATTGATGTTTTGCCCAGCTGTGAAGTCTGAAAGGTTCTGATTAAATTATAATTTAAGGTCCAAACAGAGTAAGAATAAACAGCTCATCAATCTGCATTGTCTGAATGTGATTTATTAAAATTCTGTGCCGCATGTGGAAGGTGTTTCTACTCTTAAAGGTTTTGTGTAATGAATGTTTATAGAAGCAGGTTTGTATGAGCCTATGCTCTCCATATTACTCCAAGTTATTTTTTGTGTAATAGTAAATGTCAAAGATGTACGTGGATGTATTGATTTTATGACACTGTGGAGAAGAGTAGATGTGGAGGGAGGGAGGAAGGAAAGTGCTGCTGAGAGAAAAATTAAGGACAGGAGAGGAGAGCGGGCCAGCTCCAGATCAAGATTAATAGCCATTTTGCTCATATAACCCACGTTTGGCAGCCTACTGGAGCCAGTTAGGGTGTCATCTGTAAATGGGAGTGTGTGTCTGGTGTAAAAATGGACTTGAAGACAAACAAGCTGCCTCCCTTTCGCTGCTGCTGTGTCTGATGAGGATTGATCATGTGTGCTGTGTGTGCAGTTGTTGCTGAGTCGCTGTCTGTCTGTGTCTGCTGGTGTTGTTCACATGCTGCTAGAAAACCAGAAGAATGAGGTCTACTGTTTCCACCTCCCCAAGACACACTGACCCACTGAGTCTGGATTAGCGCCGCTGTAACGGAGCGTTGTACAACTCATGTGATTTATGTTATGGCTCAGCTTGCCTATGTGTACTCCGAAAGGATTAGAAGAATTACAGCTCAGTGGCCTGTAATTAAGTGTGTGTGTATGTGTTCACATGAATGTCATGGTTCATTTTAAATAACCCTTCTCAAAGCTTCGGTGCATTCCCCGGATAAGGTAACTCATGAATTAAGCTTAGCCATAACTTCAATATTTTTGCATATTTGCATTTTTGACAAGATTATAATATAGCAGCCTTATATACAGTGCCTATCGTAAGTATTCACACACTTGGATGTTCTACCCTTTTATTGCTTTCATAAATCAATCATGGTCAATAAACTTTGGCCTTTGTCACTCAAAAATGTATTAAAAAAAACTTTTTCATGTCAAAGTGAAAACAGATTTCTACAAAATAATGTCAAGGAAACAGAAATATATAAAGAAAAATATTTGTTTGCATCATTATTCACCCCCTTTTTTATTTTTATTTTTTTATTTTTTTTAATTTAACCTTTATTTACCCAGGCAAGCAATTAAGAACAGATTCTTATTTACAAGTGCAGCCTGATCAAAGAGCAGTGGCTCCTTGAGGGGTAAGGGGTGAGGAGGCTGAAAGTAAAAACAAAAACAAAAAGTTAAAATTGAAATGTAATGGTCTAATTCAATAGACATCCATCCAGTTGGTGCCAATAGTCTCACAATTAGTGAAATTAGGATCACCTGAGTGGTGTGGGTGTGTCTCAAGTGACTGAGGTATAAAACACCTGTGTCTGGTTCCAGAGCCTGGTTGATCAGTATTCCTGGCAACCATTACACCATGAAGACAGAAGAACACTCCAAGCAACTCAGGGAAAGGGTTATTGAGAAGTACAACTCAGGGGATGGACACAAAAACATTGAAGGCATTGAACATCCCCTGGAGTTCAGTGAAATCAATCATCAAGAAATGGAAGGAACATGACATATGTGTGAATCTGCCTAGATCAGGCCGCCCTCCTAAACTGAGTGACCGTGTAAGTAGGAGACTAGTGAGAGAAGCCACCAAGACCCCTAGGACTACTCTGATGGAGTTACAAGCTTCAGCTGCTGAGATGGGACAGACAACTGCTGCCTGGGTTCTTCACCGGTCAAAACTTTACGGCAGGGGTGTCCAAACTTTTTTTCAAGAGGGCCAGATCTGATAATGTGGACATTGCCAGGGGCCAGTGGTCCCTTCAGGCATTTTTTAAACAGTAAAAATTACATATAAATGCGCTGTTCTACAACAATTTTATTTTCATTGTCACAATATCATTTTTTTAAATGGCAATGTAACCAAATCTAAGCCACTCAGGTGTGAACAAATTAAAAAAAACAAAAACAAAACAATTCTGCCTTCCTTTCACATCTGGAGTCAGATAACATAGAACAAACTGTATGGAGTTTCTTAAACTTCCAAGATGATAAAAATCTTAACCCCACATTCATTTTAAACATGACTTATATGAGTAATCATTACTCATATATTACTCAGTAATGCAAAGTCTGTTACCATTTAAGATGAAAACATATGACTCTTACTCTTGTCTTTCACAAAATCACTCAGAAAGTAATATTTTGTGTCACATCTACAAGTACATAACACCAGCAGTTATAGGCAACTAACCTGGCAACTTGGTAGCCTGTCTTGGTGGACTCTTCACATGAAGAGTCACTGTTGTAAGTTTAAAGCAGCTTGAATTTGCTTCACTTTTTCGGAGCGCTCACTCCCTGCTAGCTTGTCGTATGCGTTAGCATGTTTAGTCTGCTAGTGTGTCTTTACATTGAATTCCTTAAACAAGGCAACAGTCTCTTGACAAATTAGGCAAACATAATTGCCTCGATTTTCAGTGTAAAAAAATTGTAATTCCCATCTCTCCTGGAAGCGGCGGCCCTCACTGTCAACTTTCGTTTTTTTATACTGATACTATAATAAATAATAATAAAACTGAAATATATACAGAAAAATATAACTATACTGAACTATACAAAAAGCCATGTCTATACCACAGATAAAATAAATATATACAACAAATAAGGACATATACAGGTATGTATAAGGTAAAATAAAAATCAAGGTGCATATATAGACAAACAGACACACGCACACACACGTATGAACGTTTACTTTCCTAAATATACAGCAGCCAGTGATGAGATAATCATGCAGAAGTGAACATAATAACAGACGTCTTACCCATGCTAGCCTTTAAGTTAAACTAGGAGTGGTGCATCCTGTCACATAAAACCCATCGTGACGTGGTGGAGGCTCATCCTCAGTTGTGTGGCTTTTATCGCTCATGGTGTCATTCTGCATCAGGGGCTGTTTGCATTGCTGTGGCTTGGCTGGGAGGTCTCTTTAAGTTTGTTTATAGTGATTCTTAACAGTCTGTTAGCACTACGGTCATGTGATTGTCTGACCATGCAATGAGTCTGGTCAATTTGGACCAGCCCTAAAATTTTCACATGCTTCCGTGACATTTGCATTGGAGTCTGTTTTGTGCAGTGTTTGGGAGCTGCGAGAGTGTTGATGTTAGATAACGTTATTTCTAGACTAACAAAATAGTCTCAGACCTCTAAAGAGCAATTTGTGTGACAGAAGTAGTTATTTTACAGTTATGTACATGTACGTAACTACTCTTCAATACTATATTAAAAAAAAAGTGTCGACTCAACTTGACCTCTGTATGGGGTTACTGAGTGGTGAAGTTTAGTGTTCACTTATAGTTAACTTCAATGTAACTTAAAGGTTCAACATGTAAGATTTGTTTGTTCTTATGTGAAGTTTGTAAGGCTGATTTATTACGAACCCAGATGTTTGTTCACATCAGCTCTACTTTATTGATATTAGCTTCACTCTGTTTTAAAGCTTAGCACTGTCTGAGTCGCCTGTATGATAACGACCTAAACTGACTTTATGTTCACAACTGTTACCTGTCAGTTTTCAGTTCAAATCCGTGTTCCTCATCACTTCTCTGCTGCTTTACCGAGGTAACAGTGCATAGCAATAGTGAGTGTTGGCATGAAGACATGAAGTTAGCTAACAGATGACCAGATTCCAGCACATCACTCATTTCAACACAAGCTTTACGTAAGCACAATGGAATATATTATTAGGCTTTTTAAAAACTCACATTTTAATGACATTTTTATGCACAGTATATTGACAGTTCAGTGTTGTCTGACAATAAATGTAAGAATTTGAACTGTGGTAGAAATTCCTCACAGGAAGAAGTAAGAAAGTAAGTGTACTGAATAGTTGTGGCCTCTAAGTAAAAGCCATTTTCCCTTATTGATTTCCTTTATTAAATTAGCTGCACTTCCAAGGGGACCAATGCAGATAAAGAGGCTTTTAAGGCTTTAAGACAAATGAGATGTGGATTACAGAAAAATGGCTACTATCCAAGGTCAGGATTCCAGTGTTACAGACTCAAAGCATTCCTTTGTTAACTGTATTTAGCATGTATTTTATGGAAAATTTTACCAATATTATTTAATAATGTAATACAACCAAACCATTTAAACGTTTGTTGCATGTCCTGGTATGAAAATATGTTTGTGAATAAAGTGAGTTAGTGATAAAGGTAATATTAGCAGTGGTTGCATCTAACTAATTTTGAGCTAAAAGACTTGTTTACACATTTATTTAGCAATAGACAAATAGACATATTATGACAGTTTTCTTCATGCGTGTGTTTTTTTTTTTTTTCAAATCTTTACATTAACATAAAGCAATATCACAGCTACAATGAAAGTCACAGGTTTGGACTATGCAAGCGATTATAACAGAGGCTTTCTTTTTTCCTACTATGACATCTTTTATCCCCTTTCTTTAGGTTTAGCAGAATTGTTTTGGTATTTTTTTTCAACAGTAAATGCTTGTTTTCACACATAAACACATAAAAGCATATGTGTTTTTATGATTCATCAATTATTTTGCCAAAAGAAATAAAGTGAATTTACAAAAAGCAGCAAATGACAAAGAAAATCTAATTCTGTACGCTAATTAAATCACCCTCGCTGTAGAAACGTTTCTATAATTTCCATCTTCTAGTGACAAACTCATAATTCAGTATAAGCAGTAGACAACCATTCTTCGTCTCATTATCTTATGGTCAAAGGAAGACATGCACATGTGATAGATTTGACAGCTTGTAATTTGCAAACAGAGGCTATGTCTTTGGAGTCTTGAAATGCATGTTATATATTTTCATAATGCCTTATAATACATGTTAGCATCTAATCACAATTTGTCATTTCCAGAAACGGAGAAAATCTAAACCAATTGCAGCTTCAACTACGTCCCTTTGGTGCCAGATTTAGTCTTTGCATGTGAAGGAAAGGCATTCAGATTTTGACTTCCCCTCAGTTTTCTGTTCTAGCCTCTGGTTAATCGTTTTGGGTTTCTTGATTTGCAGTTACACCACATGCAGGAAAAAGTTATTCAGAATGAATCAGTACGATTATTTCAGATTCTACTGTGTTTTGCAGGGGCATGTGTTCCTGCTTCGGTCTGTTACCACAGGATTTATAAGCGTTTCCTTTACACAGTGTACTGTGTGTTTGTGTATGTCTGTGTCATTGAGTTAATGGAGGGTCTTGGCCTGAATAATGGAGCCCCTCCCTGCTGGCTGAGCGTATAATTTAATTAATGTCAGCCTTGTGTCCCTCCTCCCTCTCCTTCCCTGTGACTCATCTGTACTGGGCATTAGCCTTTGGACACTTGTCCTCATCTCCTCAGCTGTGACCGTTCTCAGGATGAACCATCCACGAGCAGCTTCCTTCACTGAATGTCTTTTTTTAAAGTCCTTTCCTCATGTATCCTTTGCTATGGTCATGTATCAAAACATAGGGTAATTCACACTTCATAAGCACAAAATTTCACTCACATGACCATTTTGGTAACACTTTTATAAGATTATTTTGAAGATGTAATAATTCACCTACAAAGCATAATTTATTATTAGAATAATGATAAGAACAATTCAATAAATATGCTAAATATGCTATTGTTGCTTCATGTGTAGATATCCCAAAGGAAATACCATCAAATTACTGGAATAATGCTTAAGAAAGATCACAGTAAAGATTCCCAATAGATAGATCATTTCCAAATTAATAAGCTAACATTAGCTATCTTAGCTTGTAGTTATTCGTAAACAAATCCTATCGAATATTAATTAAAAGTAACTTGGGTTTTACTTTACTGGTTGGCTACTAGTTGATAAGAAAACACTGATAAGACCGAGACATCCTTTCTTTCTGTTTGCCAGCAACTGTGTGCTAAGCTAGCTAACCTTAGTTTCTTACCATGGAGCAAACAAATGATATTGTGTATGTAGCTCTTCAGTGCATACTATAGCCCTTTCTGACTACTTCTGTCAGATAATTCAGAGCTATAACTCCAGAATTGTGAACTTACGTCCTTTCAAATATCTGACGTGTTTCTGATTGAAAGCTTCAATACAATAGTGTCATAAAATAATGGAAAAAGCCTATTAAAAGTACTCACAATCCTTTCTCTGCAGTTTAAGTTTCATTCATTCATTCATTCATTCATTCATTCATTCATTTTCTGAACCCACTTTATCCTCACTAGGGTCACGGGGGTCGCTGAAGCCTATCCCAGCTATTTTATAGGTGAAGGTGGGGTACACCCTGGACATGTCACCAGTTTGTCACAGGGCTGACATATAGAGACAAACAGTCACTCTCACTCTCACATCTATGGGCGATTTAGATTAACCTTTGGATGGTGGGAGGAGGCCGGAGTACCTGGAGAGAACCCACACAGACAAAGGGAGAACATGCAAAGTCCACACAGAAAGGTCCCACCCCTGCCGACTGGTGTTGGAATCGAACCCAGTGAGGCACGAGGGCTATCCACTGCACCACCGTGTTGCCCAGTTTAAGTTTCTCATAGGCTAAATAGTTAAAAATATATTTCTATATAATTTAACATAAAACTATTTATGAAGTTATTATCTTCACATACTAGCTGATGTTAACAAGCATCTTACAAGGAGTTATAGGGCAGAGTCAGCGAGTACGGCCTTAGTGAGAACGGTCCCATAAAACGGACTTCCTAAGAGCGCAAGTCTCTCTGTAATTGAAACAGCTGCGTCCTATTTGGTTCTGCTGCGTTTCTGTCATCAGCTCCCTAATATATTTCCCTCAAATCACCGCAATGCCACTTGATTTGATTTCAATATATTTGTACTAGTATTTACATGTCATTTATACATCTTGTATATTTTTTTTTAAAACTTGAATACATTTCGTTGAATCCCATATCATAATATTAAAGGTGTATTTCTCGCTATTCTGCCTCTTGCTTATGTTCTAAAATTATATCACATCATCTAGTGACGGTCAACTACTCAGTTAAACTTTTCTGAATTAAGTTATCACAGAAGCCGCTGTAGAATTCGAAAGTAGCACAAATTGCATCTTGGGATATTTCCCAGCCGAGTCTACATGAGTCACCAACCAGTGCATCCTTGGTTTAAGCTAGCAGACAAATACAACATCTGGGTATTCCATGTGTTCTTGGTTTATGCGAACTCTCAAATGGAACAGTACTTGAGCCCCGACTGATGACGTTTCACGAGATTGCAAGAACAGAAGAATGGACAAGAACGTATATTAAGAAACATCCATAGTGACCTTATTACCACCTAACTAATGGCTATTACGTGCACAGCAGTATAGTGTTACCACTTCCATTTCTTGTCTTGATATAATATTCATTCCCTGACACCACAGTCATTGTGTAATTTAGCGACTGCAGGGACTGTTGATTCACGTTCACTAAGCTCGTTTCTCTTCCCTCCTCCTCCTCCTCCTCCTCCTCCTCCTCCTCCTCCTCCTCCTCCTCCTCCTCAGCAGTGTTTTTAGTGTTTATGGATGGAAAGCCATTTGTGGAGTCACCATAATGATCCATGACGTAATGGCACCACCTTGTAATTCATAAGGGAAACTGGGCGCTGAATCAGGCTTGGTTTGGGAGTTTGGGTACAATATGACCAGAGCAGAAAGAAAAAGTATCCTGTCATCAGCAGCATTTATCACACTCTGTTAATGTAGCATTAAATATCTGTTTGTTTTTTATATTAATGAACTAGTGTTTGGATTTTCTGTTTGCAGGTGGAATTGCTGGTGGAATAGAGATCTGTATCACTTTCCCCACAGAGTATGTGAAGACACAGTTACAACTGGATGAGAAGGCCAGTCCCCCGAAATATAAAGGAATAGGTGAGATCTGTCTGTCTGTCTGTCTGTCTGTGTTCTGCCTTTCTGTCCAAGGAGCTCATTATCTAATTACCCATCATCCCCAGGTACATTAGGGACTCTGACAGGCTGTCACTGTGCTTGTTTATATGACGTAAAACAGACCAATGCACACATGCACACGTACCATCCCTGCATACTGCCGTGCACAAACACAAACAAACACACAGATGTTGCTGCTGGCTCCAGCTCTGAGGTTGGAAGTCCATGCTAATGAGAGCTGAAGGCAGCTGTTGCTTTTCCCCCTCAGTTGGCTCAGGTGTCACACACAGAACACACTAATGGACAAACAACTCCAAAAGGGACTGAAAAGTTCACAGAAATACATCAAGTTTGGAGGAGATTGACCTGTAGATACCTATAGTACATGGGTATTGTTGACTTGTTTTAACATCTGTTCAAACCTGCAACTGATATTTCTTTTTCATTGATTAATGTAATACTAATTAATCTAGTAGGTGTAAATAGGGGGTCATCTCCATCAGGCTTGTAATTCTTATGTAATCCATAAATGTGTGTGTCTACTTCTAGGTGACTGTGTGAAACAGACTGTACAGAGCCATGGAGTAAAAGGACTGTACAGAGGACTCAGCTCACTGCTCTATGGATCCATACCAAAATCTGCAGTCAGGTACAGATGGATATTTGAGGCTCACACCTGTAGGTTGAACCTTGCATCTCCCTTTACAGATGACCAAGTGTCTGATGTCAGTGTGCACATAATTACCCCGTCCCCTGAAATGGAGGCAAGGGGTATTGTTTTTGGTTCGATTTGTTTCTTTGTTTGTTTGTTCACACTCTAGCATAAAACTATTGGTTGAATTCATACCAAATATGGTTTATAGATTGCCAGTGACCCAGAATAGATCTCATTACATAATGTGTGACAGTTCAAATGTCTGTTGCAACAAAACTATTGGTTGAATTCATACCAGAATGGGTTTATAGATTGACAGTGATCCAGTATAGATCTGATTACATTTTGGAAACACTAGGTCAAAGTTCAAATTTTTTATGAATTTTTAAAAATCTTCCCATTTACTTATAATGGATGAAATATGTGCTAGGGGTAGGGTTTGTTGTGCCTGATACCACTTGTTTGGTGTGTTTTTTATCCCCTCCATCTGTTATGCTACAATAGCTTTGTGTAACTCTCTGTAATTGGTCCAAAAGTTTGATCTATCTCAGGGTTTTCATGCTATAAATGAACTAAACCGTGATTGAGTTTAAAATGAACTAAACCGTGATTGAGTTTAAAATGAACTAAACCGTGATTGAGTTTAATCTGGACTGAGTTCACCAAGTGTTTGATCCACACTGTGGTCCAAGGTAAATTTTACATCTGCAAATTTGTTTCAAATCAGGCTAAAAAGTCATAATCAGTGTGAAAGCATCCCAAGAATGAAATATAGACTTAGTGTCATGCAGAGGTCAAATTTACATGTTATTGTAAGTTCTCAAATAATGACACAAGTTAAAGTCTGTTCTTTTTCAAATAGAACTCATTATAAAGTTCCTAAATAAACTAACACCTCATGTGTCATGATACATATCCTTCATGATCACATATCTATGAACATGAGTGATTTCACCTCACTTTGAATAGTGAGGTGAAGACCTTGCACTATTCCTTTATAGTTACTTTACAGTATTGCAAGTATCATTAGTCATTCTAAGTTCTATTTCCTATGCGGTACCGGTCTCAGTCTTACAGTCTGTATGTGTGCAGCAGCTGCTGTAATAAAATGAAGGCTTTTAGTTCAGCTCTTGTGATCTTTTACCTGAAACCACTAACGCATACACTCCAATTATTCTGCTCCATTACCCACAATTCATCCAAGTACAAATGCCAGAGTAGCCTTCAGTATAATTACGTTATTTTTTCACAGAAGTGACATTTATCCCGAGACAAGTGTGCACACGGTAATGAATGTGCACATATTCAGCAGTGTTGTCAAATGGCTTTATTGGTACCTTTTTTTGTGTCTCTTGGTTTCTTTCAGTCCTTTAGTCTCTCTATACCTGTCTGTTTCTCCTCTATTGTGTTTGTGTTCCTGTGTGAGTGTTATGCTGCAGGGTAAAGCCTGTCTGTTCAATGGAGAGACAGGCTCAGCCAGGCGGAGCTAAGATGTCACTCAAAGCTAGGCAGGATCTCAATTGGGGAACACAAAGAGAGACTCCACTTTTAACTGCCAGGGGGAAAGTGGCCATAAATGTATAGATTCTATGGGACTTGTTATACATTATGGGGAAATAGATCTGTTTCTATAGTCATTTGTGGGGACATTGCCACTTTTTGCATTTTTATCATAAAATTAAAAGGGTTAAGAGTTGACCATGGTTAGAAAAAGTGTGACATAATTGCCATTGTGATTTCTTACTATAATAACAGTTGATTATTATTATTTTTTAGAGTGAATTCATGGCCAAGTGATGAGCATATATACACAGAGCCAGTGGTACATTGGAGTAGCCTTTGTCCCTAAAGCCTTAAGTACACAGTATTGGCTTCAATAAATCATTAGTGAAATGCAATTAAAACATGAATGACTCTCAATGACAATGAGCTACAACCTGATCATTATTAACATCAGACATCCTCTAAGCTTGACACTGGTCACTATATTATTCTTATTCTTCTTATTAATAATAATAATAATAATAATAATAATAATAATAATAATAATAATAATAATAATAATAACAACATTGGTCTTTGTTTCTACAAAGTTCTACAATGAAAAGAGATATTATACAAAATATTACATAACTGATACAGTATATTCACCAAAACCACTTAACATATCAGAGGCCTTATATTAGCTATAACACAACATTCACTATTTTAGAAATTTTTGTTTTTGATAATAAAGTATTCCTTTTTAGTATTGTAATTTGTAGACACTGTAAAGAAATACAATTCTGTGTTGTCTGGGATGGACCACCTCTCAGTGGAAACATTGTGCTCAGATCAGTATTCAGATGTTTTTTAATGGATGCTATGTCCTCCAAACTAAAGATGAAGAGGTCTGGACAAGTCCAGAGGTCAGGGTCTGTCATGATCTGGGCTTCTGTCAGCGCAGAAGGAAAAGAAGGCGTCTGCTGATCCTTAAAAAGTCTTAAATTTCATTGTCCTTAATTAAAGCTTTAATTAGGCTATACTTAAAATGACTAATCAATCATTAAATCTGGCACTTAAAGGTCTTAAAAATCCACTATTGTTTTATTCGCTTTATTTGTTTTCTATATTTTGTTCTTCATGGCTCATGATGGAAGAAAATAAAAGAATCCTTGAAATCTGTCAAATTTGTGATGAGTGTTTAGCGTTATAGCATAGCAGTGATGGGAATGAGGGGAGCCATTAGTCACAGATAAATGTAAATGTAACTTTAGATAGATTGAAACATGGTGAAGATTGGTTCAAGGCAATAACTATGAGACCTGTTCTGTTATTTCTGTGAATGTAAGGTCTTAAATTTGTTCAAAGACACCTTGAAAAATGTCTGAAAAAGTCAGAAATAAAAGCTGTGAAAATATGAACCTGCTCAGTGGCACAAGTCCTCATGTACTCCCATCACAAGATGGCCTCCAGGTAAAGTCAGCCAGTTAGAAAACCCTTATCTTGCAATGTATAAAAAACAAACAAAACAAAACATTTTTTGTAAATTTTTTTACTTCTGCTCTGATTAGTGATGATAAACAGAATAGTTGCCATGTCAGGAAAACCATCTGCGAAAAGTACATAATTTTTGTGAATGGATTTCATTTTTGGAGACATACTTCATCTTATCTTCAGTCTGGATGGTAGAACACAACTGACAAACTGAACGCAGCATTTTGTTGATGATGATAGTTAGCTGGCTCTGTGTATGTGAGGACAGATAGTTTTGTTACCAGTCATTTTGGAGAGCAAAGATGTAGTGAGTAGCGGTATTTGTCAGTACCTTTACAGAAGACATATATAAATGTTATAGCTACAACTGTAAATATTAAGATATGGACGTGTAATGATGAAAAATACTGAGTGACAGATGCTGCCTTCACTTTTCCAGGGGCGCCCATGATTATTTCAACAAGACAATGTAAAACCACATTTTCTAGGATGCTCAAGCTTGATGCAGTCCCACTTTTCCTCAATAGAGAATGCGTGGAGCATATGGAAACAAAATGCTATAATAAAATAAATTAACTATGTTTTTATGCAATAAACGGAGTAAAACTACACAGTACAACCCAGGTGAAAACTGATGGTTTTAACTTCTAATTTCATTTAATTCACCATTCTAACCTCTGATGTATGCTTAGTACGGTAATCTCAAGCTTTTTGTTGCAAACTTGGCCTCTCCTCCCCCTCTTAACTTTGTTTTTGTTTTTTTCCTGTCCACATATTACACATACTAATGTAATGACACTGATGCATTTGTATCTTGATTTGCATCATAGTTTTTACTCAAGTTTACTGAATGTCTCAAGTTTATTAGATTGCTGTTGCCCAGTGTGCCATTAAATTTAGAAAACTGATGAAATCTTACCGGTAACTGTCCTTGCAAGCACCTGTTTGTCTGTTCCAGCGAATGAAAAAATGGACTATTGTGTTCAAATCAATCAAATTATATTTATGTAGCGTCATATCATAACAAAAGTTATCTCATGACTGTTTACATATAGAGGTGGTCTAAACTGGACTCTTAAAACAATTTATAGAAACCCAACACAATCCTCCAGGAGTAAACACTTGGTGACAGTGGAAGAAAAAACTGCCTTTAACAGGTAGAAACCTAGAGCAGACCCCAACTCTGGAGGATGGACGTCTGACATGACCAGTTGGGGTGGGAACACTTAGGTCTGATTTATGGACAGTACCTTGGCATGTTTCCACCCATACCGCCATTTCATCGAAGCCACTTTCTGATCCATTCTCCTCTCCATTTCCCTCTCCCTTATTCTTTCCCATCATCCTGTGACTGCCCCCCCACCCCCCACCCCGTATCCCATTAACTGATTGCCTGCACCATCATGCACCATCCAGTCTTGCTGTTAAAGGGCTTTTGGAGAGGATCAAGTGGACATATAAGAGAGCCTTTGACCTTTTCATCCCTTAACCCTTCATCTACATCCCTCCCTCTCCTCTTTTACGTCTTTCCTCTGCTGTTTCCATCATCCTCTTCTTACTGACCTTGTAGAAAAACCTACTAATGAAGATTGGACACCCCTCTGCTGCTGTCTACAGTGACTCATCTTCCACTGTGGACATCAGCCAAAATATGATCCTAACGCTTCAGTTTTGTCCGCTTGTTAAGGGAGAGGGGAGACTTCAGAGTAAATTGGCAAAGCAACAGGCCTGACAGTAGCATATTTCACTTCAACAGCTTTGAATTTCACAGGGTTAGTTATTTAGTGTGCTCCTGGCATTCTGAGCATGATGTAGAGAAGTACGCTTTTCCATTTTGCGTTGCTTTCAAAGCTCAAAAGCTGTTTGCAGTAAACGACTCATGCACGAACGGAGAGATTTATTTTTACCTGTTTCGTGTTTGACGGGGAGTTGGATAATTGTCGAGAGTCTGTCATTCAGAACAAATCTCTGAGGGGAGATAGACAGAGGAACAGATGCAGAGGGTTAATGAGCAGAGAAAAATGTAGAAGAAAACGGCACCTGCACGAGTTTAATATAAGAAATGGACTCAGTTCCATGAGCTGTGATGACGCTAGGTAAATGGAGCGGGCCAAGTGAGAGTAAAACAAAGCATTCATCAAGACCAAGTGTCTGTCCTCCCCCGCCCCAGCACCCACCCCCTCTCTTGTCTAAATGTAGAGGCCAGCGTCACGCCTTCGCCGCAATTCAATTGCATCTATAAATAACCTTTCTTGTAAAGGACATTCTGGCATAACATTTTCTGATTGCAGTGATCCATAAGCCCCACCTCTCCCTCTGTCATTCTCCCCTCTCCCTTTGGACTGGATTCTGTTTTGGCTGCTGTCACACCAAAAAAAAAAAAACACACCTTTTTGCACTTTCACCATCTTTTTGTACTCAGCGAATCACATTGTGAATGACGGTGGTATTCACATAGTAAAGTAGTGAAGATTATAAAGCTAATATGTTGTGTTCACTAAGATAATTTTCACTGATGAAAGCCACTTTTATGATTTTTAAGAATTAATGCAGCAGCCCAAAGTAACTACACCATGGTGGCATGACTTCAGTATCATAACTACTCAACTTCCAGCTTATAATATGATATGAGTGTGTACGAGGGGGGGCTGAAAAGTTCATAGCCTGACTAAGAAGGAGTTATTCCACAGCAGTGAAACTTGGCATACATTAAATTCAACCTCTCTTGATACTAATTGCATGGTTTCCTTCCAGATAAACCCACAGTGGATAAATAATTTAGGACTTTGAAAAGTAGTACCAGAGACATTTGGTGAACCATCTGTGGCACCTTGGTCTTATCAAATGTCTGCAGAAAAAGGGGTTAGCCCCCAAGGACATTCATGCTGACATGGTTGCTATAGGGGATGATGCTCCAGCTTTATCAACTGTGCTAAACTGGGAGGCTGAATTCAAAAGGGGTCAGGAGAATGAGGGGGGGGTGAAAAGCAAGCATTTTCATGAAATGTCTGTAGTGCTACTTTTCAAAGTCCTAAATTATTTATCTAATGTGGAAGGAAACCATGCAGTTAGTATCAGGAAAGGTTGAATTTAATGTATGCCAAGTTTCATTGCTGTGCAATAACTCCTTCTTAGTCAGGCTATGAACTTTTCAGCCCCCCCTCGTAGATGACTTCTGTTGGTTGCCACTGCCTCTTCGCCACTAGAGGGCACTAAATATTACACACTGAACCTTTCTGTTAAGCATAAACCTTATTTCAGGCATCTAACCACCGACTCGGAGACAGGACAGACAGACTCAAAGAACTAGAAGTGAAGAATGCTAACTCATTTCTGTTTTTTTCCACCTCAGCCTAAAGTAGAGTGAACCCAGCAGTGAATGTATATAAACACCGGCTGTATAGATGGAGGATATAAGCATATGGAAGCACAAACAGTGATGTTTTGTCTGGAAAGAAGAGGTGATCAAAAGACCATTTTTTTTCTTGATTTTTTTTTTTTAATTTTCCACAGCATCAAGTAGAGTAAAAAACAGCATACAAAGAAGAAAATGAAAAAAAAATTACAGTTCCAAAGTCCTGTAGTGCATTTTATTGTCTTCTACCTGACCCTCTTGAAATAAAAAATGGTAACAGAAAAGTTGTTCATACTTTCTCTGTTTTTATCCAGCATAAAATGAGTGAAAATACCAAACATTAATAACAATAAAGAAAATTCACTGTTCAGCTGAAAATTAAACGTGATTGTTCGTTATATTTGTTTTGGCTCTTTTTAATACACAAATTCTCATTATCTATATTTTCAATATTGTCATCTACATGTTTTTATTTTCCATATTTTCCACATACATGTATTTATTTCATTCATCAGTCACATAGAGTGAATTGTGAGCAGTGAAAAAGAAACCACACAACTATGAATTAAAGCTGATGATACCTTCTTAAGCTTCTAGTCATTTCCATAAACAAGCTGAACAAACCAATGTTTTTGGAGATACATACTGTGCAGTACTTATGTTTGACAATCGACAGTAATAAAAGGAACACTGCCTATGTCTGTCAGATGTAAATTATTATCTTTTACTTGAAGTGCATTATTGTTTAACAGTTCTGTTTGGGTTTTTTGGTCTTCTCAGGTTCGGGGTGTTTGAGTTCCTCAGTAATCATGCTAAAGATGAGTCTGGTCGCCTGGACAGCACCAGAGGTTTACTGTGTGGCCTTGGAGCAGGGGTTATGGAGGCGGTTCTGGTTGTTTGTCCCATGGAAACCGTTAAGGTATGTCACCCACCAGACCATTTGGTGTGGTTTCTTTATGCTTTTTTCATCTGTGTAATTTTTTACAAATGCAGATATTATCAGGACCATAATTAACGAGGATACATTTATTTTCCTATTACACACTCTCCTTTGTAAAAATGACTTGTGCACTTCACTTGCAAAATAGATCCAAAATGTGTAGATTCACGATTCACTTTCTCTCAAAGGTTTGCCATTTTTCCCTTCTGTTACGTCTGCTTTCATTGAAATATACAAAACAACTTTTTTTCTACTTGGGGTTCAACCTGTTCCTGTTTTATCACTCAAGGTGAAATTCATTCATGACCAGACGTCAGCCAAACCCAAATACAAGGGTTTCTTCCATGGAGTCAGGGAGATCATCAGGGAACGAGGTAAAAACGAACACCAGCTGATTCATGTAATGTACATCACTGACATCTACTGGTCAGACTGGGTAGTGCAGGCAGCAAAAACTCAACTTGGCACAGTCATGGTAACGAAAGTGAATGGATCTCTCAATTAGGTTTGAGGGGAACATATCAGGGTCTCACCGCCACTGTCCTCAAACAAGGATCCAACCAGGCCATTCGCTTCTTTGTGATGACGTCTCTGAAGAACTGGTACAAAGGTCAGTGTAGATGAAGGTTAATAATCTACTCCTTTGTTGAAATGCTGCAAAATTTGCTATTTTCAATGCCTCAAATGCTTACCGCTACTTTAGAACAATGTTCTACGTTTAGTAGTAGTAGTATTGTACTTATACTTTACATGAGTACTTCCATTTTCAGCTGGTTTATCTTTCTGTTCCGCTACATCTCAGCAGTAACGGATTAGATTTACACAGCGGTTTTCTATGAACGCATACTCAAAGCGCGTACAGTGGATTCATTATTTATCCATTCACACATTCACACTCTGGTGGTGGTAAACTACGTAGGTATTTGCGCCTATGGCTCCTCCAACCACCAAACATTCATACGCTTTCATACACCAGTGTGAGTAGCAGCACTGGTGGCAAGGAGGGTGAAGTGTCTCATACACAACAGCACATGACTAGGACAGCGCGGGATTGGAACCACCAACCCTTCGGTTGTTGGACGGCCTTTTTACATTACAGTTTTTCATTCTCTTCCTGTCTAGTGAAAACCACATATCTCCAAATGTGTTAATTTTGCAGAATAAATGGTGCATTCTGTACTGGTTGAGTTTAAGGCTGTAACTAACAGTTAGTTCACTGCTAACTACTCTGTCAGTTATTTTCTTTATTCATTGAGGGTTTTTTTGATCTATAAAATATCAAAAAGTTGTTCAGTGGTTCCTCAAATGTTTTTATTTGGTTCACAATCAAAAAATTCTCAGTCGAAATATAAGAACTTCTTTTCGTTCATTCGTCAACTGTCCTGCCTTGATATTTAATATTCTCCTTTAAAAACCCTCTTAGATTGCCACAATGCTGAAAACAGGCTGTTTTTCTAGGCTCACATACTTGATACATGGTTCTCATAGGACAGTGACGCTGCAAACATATGATGATCTGACGATTTAACTACCAGCAGTTTGTAAAGTAGTTGAATGAACTCAACCTTACTCATTTACTGCAGTAAATGTAACATAAGCATGAATGCAGCATGAAAATGAACCAAAAACATCACATGTAATAGTAAAGCACTAACAGGGATCATGAAAAAAACAAAAGACATTTGCAAAAAAAACCCCCCAAAAAAACAATCATCAGTGTATACAAAGTCAGTAGTACCAAAATACAACAACCAGTAGTAAAACCTAGGCAGTCAGATATAAAAATGCCATCACTAATGAGTTTTTACTATTACATTCTTCATCAGGGCTTAAAACAAAAAGCATTCCAACTGTAAAACCTCAGTGTATGACGGGATGCTAATCATCTAAATCTTGTGACAGCAACTGCTTTCAAGTATAAGTCATCCGAATACTTCTTCAAGCTCCCTCATCGGACTTGTTCCTGTTCTCTTTTCTTAGGAGATAACCCTAACAAAACTATTAACCCCTTGGTGACTGGAATGTTTGGAGCCATAGCTGGAGCAGCCAGTGTGTTCGGAAACACACCACTGGATGTCATCAAGACCAGGATGCAGGTATGGAGAGCGTTCACTGGCAAAAGGTTTACTGTTGGTCGTGTTCATCTGTTCATCAAACATGTTTCAGATTAACACTTGTAAATACATGCACATTACAGTGTTTTAGCTCCTGGTGCATTTGAGGGAACACAATGATGCTGTGAAGCTATTTATGCTTACGTTTGGGATCAGTGCCATGGTTTGGATTGGATTAGATTAGATTACATTACATTACATGACATTAGAGTAGACTGAAGGTTATTGATCCGCTGGGCAGAGCCCTAAGGAAATTGAGGTTCCAATGGCAGCACAACACCAAATATACACACGAGAAATACCACAAGAAAATCGCAAAACAATAAATATAAAAAATAGTAGTGAAAAATTGCAATTTTACATTGGAAAGTACTAGTAGAAACAACAAGTAGAAAAGTGGTAATAATAGAGTAGTAATAATAAAGTAGTAAAAATAATAATAATAAATAGCTTATTATGTCATAATATTGTAGTATAATATTATATTGTGCACAAGGTGTGTGTGTATATAGTTTAATAATCACAGGATAAAAGTTATAATAAAGTGATAACAGTAGTAGTAGTCATAACAACGATATATAAGTTATAATATAAGTATGTAAGTAGAAAAAAAAAATAACAATGATAGTAAGCAGTGGTGCGAGAGCTAAATTACCAACAGCAAGAAACAAGCATTGCACACTGGAATAAACATTAAACATTGCACTAGTCCAAACTAATAGTGTTAATAGTAGTGTATAGCACTGCAATACCTTGATTACCACAAGGATTAACTGATAATAATGATAATTATTGATTATTTACTGATAACTTATGCTTCTCTTAATTCATTACCAAGTCATTAATGTGGCTACAGATGAGCCAAATCAGTCATAAATCCACTGAGTTTATGAACATGTTTATACAAAGTATGATATTCACCATTAAACTACATTCAGTCCTAGACATGCAGTAGTGTATCTTACACAAAATAAGAACTGCATCTAATTGGGCGTGACTGAATGTCCATGCTTCTCAATAATTCGTGCATGAAAGGGTTAATTATGAAAATGTCCTTGATATTTCATAAAATAGTTCCACCTTTAGTGATATTTAAACCATAAGTAAGTTTTACGTAAGTTTTATTTATAGAGCACTTTTCACAGACGGGGGTCACAAAATGCTTTACAGTGCAGATACAGTTAAAAGCAATTAAAAATACAGAGTAATATACAGATTTGAAATGCAATTAAAATACAGTTAAAATGCGATAAATACATAAAGTGCAGTCAATTTGTACCATCACAACCTTTTGCTGACCTCTACCATGGCACTTGTCTGTTGTCACGAAGCATCCACACCAATCACCTCTTCCATTTTTAGGAACGGTAAAAAACATCCTTTAATCACAAATTACATTGAGACAATACATTCTGCAAACTGGTGACTCTTGCTGATATTGTTTAGCCATAACAATGTTTTTTTTTCTGTTTCTTTTTTTTCCAAAGGGTCTGGAAGCACATAAATATAAAAGCACTGTGGATTGTGCCATTAAGATCCTGAGACATGAGGGTCCTGCAGCGTGAGTATACCAAGGCTCTGTTTAGTCTGGTTTTAGAGCCACATCCGTTTACAGCTTTGATTACACAGCTGAGGCCTGTTCCCATTGTTGCCAGCAAATGGGAAACACCAGCTTTACTTCAAACATTAATATTCCATTTTTTTTTTTTACCTTGGCTTTCAGATGGATTAGTTCTGGTTCTAGCATTTTACTTGGATGTGGAGTGTGAAGGTTATTGACCAAGAAAGTTGCTTGTCTTATATACCTTTTCCCAAATCTTTATATGGGTTTTTGACATAAGGTAGAGAAATACAAAAAATATGACAGACTGGTTGCACATAAATTTACACAGGCTACAAGGTTTTGACACATGACACTGTGGGTCATTTAACTGGTTTGATTTCCCAAACAGACCAACCATATGTTGCCATCTTATCTGAAAGAGTTCCTCCTATGAGTCTAATTTTCTTTAGATGAACATTACCTAAAATATTGCCTAATTCCTTCAGCCATATGCCAAATGTTGGAGGTTTCTTAGATTTCCAGAACTGTTATGGGACTTTTCTGGGTAATGGTGTAGATGGTGACGTGACCAGAGCAGTAGAGAAAACAGAGTGGTGACACTTCCATAGACTCCTGTTGTAAAAAATGGCAGACGAAATATGGACCTACTTATGCCGTTATGGAGGCGCCAATAGTTCCAAACATTGAGTATGGCCACGTCGGAACACATTCATTTCTAATGCAGCTAATCTAACAACTCCAGCGCTAAGTTACAGGTCCTGTGCAGAGAATTTGTTTAAAGTGGATTACCTTTGGCTGGAATCGGTGGTGTTTTTAAGGGACAAAGACCCCGCTTCCCATGAGCACTAGCACCTACTGTCATAAGGGCAGAACTCTGGGTAAGGCGTTTTGAAGCTAAAGACTGAAGAGCAGATCCTCTTCACAACTCTGCATTTCTTTTTTCCAGACAGTATCTTGCAGGTGCAAAGTGACGTTTGAAACAAGACAACAAACAAACGTCATAAAGTCAGTTTGTAGTGTAGGTTAGTAACTGGAGTGAAAACGAAAGTGAAACCAAACTGGTAGTCTGACTCCTGCTTCTATGTCTCTTTTACTCTGGAGCTCCTTAGTGTTACACACAGACCGGTGTTAAAGACATCTCCCAATAATATATATTTGCACTAGCTTTTCCACAAAGTATTCAGTCATTTTCAGAAATGACTTCAGTCATTCAACATCTTCATCATTCTGCATTAGCGGTTCAGCTCTAGCTGCTTCAGCCTTCTGCATTCACAGTATTCTACTTTTAGAACTGTCTTGTTCCTGAAGGACAGTTTAGTATCCAGGCCCCAGTATGAACATTCAACTCCACACAGAACCATTTCAGTCTCACCTTACAAAACCCTTAGTTTGGGACTGAACCAATGCTCCAAATAAAACAGATTAGCCATGTCACAGAGCTAGCCCTGTGGCTAACACAGAAGTGTTTACGAAGTGTTTGACTGAGCTACCAACAGACACTAGAGTCAAATACAATGTTCCAATGCATATGTATAAAGAACAGAAGCATTCTATACCTGTGGAGAAGGAAGAGGTCCAACTCCAGGTCTGTTTTCATTCCTCTTAACTCCCTTAGTTCTCTCCATCCGTTCAATGCAGAGGTTTACCGGTGTTTTAGTCTGTGCTCTATCACTCTCCCGTTAAGTTTTCTTTTTCTTTCTGCCAGTCCAGCTCTAGTTCCAGTGTCCACCATGACAATAAAATAAATCCAAAAAATCCCTTTCTTTAGGAAAAAGGACAGATCTTACTCCTCACTCATTCAGCTTACTTCTCACGACTAAACTGTGCCGGTTGGTGTGTTGTTGTCATAGTGACATTACTCTGCCGTAAATCAGTCCAGTCTTGTCTGACCCGACCAGGGAAGCTGGAAATAGCATTTGGAAATAACCTGTTTTGGTGCTGATGATCTCATTTTAAATTGTGGACTACGATCGGGCATATATCTAAAAATGAGACTTTTTTTAAGGTCATGCAGAAAGTCTGTACAGGGCCTTTAATAAGATATTGTCATCTTCCAAATTATCATGTGTATTTCCTGTATTAGTGGACATTTATGTTGTAAATTCTGTTTTCTTTGGTATGTGTTAGCGTTTGTATAAATTTATATCTTATACAACGGTTATGTTGGATTTTCGGCTGTAGCCCAAAAGTTACTTAGCTTAACTTGTCCAGCTGTTGAGATTTAACCACTATAACCACAAATTATGGAGTTTCTAAGGTAAGGTAATGTTAGTACAAATGTTGTTATCAGCAGGTTTTATTTTAGTTGTTTTGCTGAACTTGGTGATGTTCCCTTAAGTTTGTCAGATGAGGTCATGTGCTAATTAGTGTCATTTACTGTGGGTATGGATCCACTTTGTCAGTTATTTTATTCTATTTAGAATTTATGAACGTTTCATAATGGCATGTGATGCGTGTAAGTAGTTTTATTTGTCCTGGGGAAAAACCAGGGGAACCCTTAACTGGTTTGTTGTCCACCAGGCAACGCCAGAGGCAGATATAGTATGAAAAAAATAAGAATGAGTTTTTAACTCTCTGGATAAAGTTAATATGGAAAAGTGCAATGAATGTCAGCATTTTTTGGCCAAAGATCATTTTTTTTAATGTAATAATCAAGTACAATTGATCGATGAATACATAAAACAGATACATAAAATATAAAAACAATACATAGATGAAGAATACACATTATACTGTATACAGTCATATATACAACCTTATATATACGAACGTTTCCCTCCAAAATTTTTAACTTTTCAAATATTAAATGCAGTACTTTCAGTGTTTAACCCCACAACTCAACAACGGTTGGAAATATACTTGTCTCTGCAATAGAAGAACATGACAGCATGCGGTTTGTTTTGGAACTATTGAGGCTTACGTGAACCACGTGATCACCATAGCGGCGATATCAAAGCGTGTTGCAACTCTCTCTCTCTCTCTGGCTCTGGACATGACCCTTCACTCTACCAGATATGACCACACTGAAGAGCAGAGTCAAAGGGAATCTTCCAATCAAAAATTAAATACATGAAACTCTGTAACATGTGGTAGTTTAAGAACTGGTGAGATAGAGTTCCATG